>NC_090652.1:252074737-252287237 GCF_040937935.1 Hyperolius riggenbachi
CTAGTTTGTTGAGGATTGTACTAACATCTTCAAATGGAATTAAACTTAATTGCTTCAGCTTTAACCCATATACAAAAGTACAAACTTCTGCAGT
Source organism: Hyperolius riggenbachi (assembly GCF_040937935.1). Taxonomy (NCBI): domain Eukaryota; kingdom Metazoa; phylum Chordata; class Amphibia; order Anura; family Hyperoliidae; genus Hyperolius; species Hyperolius riggenbachi. The sequence continues at coordinate 252,074,832 of NC_090652.1, forward strand.
TAGCAAAATGGCAGCTGCTAATCAGTGGCTGTTACTGCTGCTGGCATAGTGGCAGCTGCTAATCAGTGATTGTTACTGCTGCTGATACAGTGGCAGTTACTAATCAGTGGCTGTTAATGCTGCTGGCATAGTGTCAGATGCTAATCAGTGGCTGTTATCTCTGCTGGCACAGTGGCAGCTGCTAATCAGTGGATGTTACTGCTGCTGGCATAGTGGCAGCTGCTATTCAGTGGTTGTTACTGCTGCTGGCACAGTGGTAGCTGCTAATCAGTGGCTGTTACTTATGCTGCCACAGTGGCAGCTGCTAATCAGTGGCTGTTACTGCTGCTGGCATAGTGGCAGCTCCTGCGCAGTGGTTGTTACTGCTGCTGGCACAGTGGTAGCTGCTAATCAGTGGCTGTTACTTATGCTGGCACAGTAGCAGCTGCTACTCACTGGCTATTACTGCTGCTGGCATAGTGGTGACTGCTAATCGGTGGCTGTTACTGCTGCTGGCACAATGCAGCTGCTACTCAGTGGCTGTTACTGCTGCTGGCATAGTGGCAGCTGCTACTCAGTGTCTGTTACTGCTGCTGGCATAGTGGCGGCTGCTAATCAGTGGCTGTTACTGCTGCCGGCATAGTGGCAGCTGCTAATCAGTGCGGGTTACTGCTACTGGCCCCTGCATCCGGCACCGCAGCTACAGCCTGTGGGGCGCTTGTAATTTACAACTGTAGAGAGCTTTGGGTGCCACCAGAAATGGCTGGACAGGCCACATTTGACCCCCGGGCCAGACTTTGGACATGCCTGACCTATGGTGAGGAAAGGCTCTGGATCCCAAAAAGCATTTTTCAGTCCTCTCTTTGTGCCCTGGTTGCTAAAATTTTGCACCTTTGGGAGTCCTTGGCAGTATTCGGAAGTACTAGCCGTCCCCGAGTAATTCTGAAAAGGGGTGCATTTGTGCTGGCTTACTGTACAGGAAGAGCCGAGATTTGAACCCAGGTCTTATCCAGCAGAAACCGTGTGTCTAAAATAAAATGTTTACTTGATCAAAAACATACTTTACTTTCCTGACGACCTCGGTATAAAATCAGATTATATCAGAAGGTTCACTTGTGCAGAATCCAAGACCAGATACCACACACAAATACATACAGCCGTACACATTTTGCATTGCCCTGTTCTGCGAGATGTCAGGCTTGCCTCTCAGCACTCAGCGTATGTGATGGTTTTGTAGGTCTCAGCTACATTCCTGTAATTGCTCCTGAGAGGCAGATTAGTCCAGAAAGACTCAGAAGTGCCCATTTCGATGCAGTCTCGCCCACTGCTTTCATTGAGATATTTCAGCAGACAAGCAGAATGGCCTTTCAGAGGTTATACATTTTGACATTAAATCATCTGAAGCTTACCATTCTGTAAAAGGTTAGGCTCCACTGGTATCCTAGTAAAGACTAACTACCCCAACAGGAAGAAATTATGTAAATGACGCACAGGATTAGACTTTCTGTTGCTAGATGCAGACGGGAGCATTCCTGTATGACAAGTAATACATTTTACAGCAATTTGATGCCTTCCTATGGAAACCAGGCAAAGGACCCCTTTATAATTTAGAAATACAGAAAGAAACGCGCTACATACTAGATTAACTGCCCAAAACCAACAAACTGACTGCAAAGAAAAAACACTGGTGGAGGCACCCTTGATAATATGATAACTACTAGATGTTGTCTATATGAGAAGCTCAATTTCTTACCTTCTCAGAAGGACAAATCATTATTTAATGGAATAACTGAATGTTTATTCATATACGGTAGACAATGCATTTCACAGGTCTTGGCACGCTTCCTCAGGTCAATACAAGTGCCTGTAGAACTTTTGGTCAAGAATGTGAGCGCCTGAAAAGCTGTACTTAAGTGCTTTTTAGTATAGTCCATACCCCATAGGCGGTTTTTAGTCACAAGGACCTTTAGCCCCGACAACTAACCTAGGAGAGCAACCGACAAGCATCTGCGCCAACAGACCTGGAACAGTTATATTCCCGCAGGATCAGGCGCTGGTTGCAAGTTTTGCAACCCACCCTTGTTAGTATAATACTTTATACTCGTATGCTTACATCCCTTTGTTTAACGATACAGCACCATTGGGCTCCTGGTCTCTCTCACTGACAGAGACTTGGAGGTTATGGGTAACCATCAAGGATCGAAAAAATGTTTCTGCTATCCTTGACGGCAAATAAAACAGAAGGGTGACTAAAGGGTGTGGGCCGATCAACCTTTAAATTCAATAATTTTAGTGCATCTGAGAAAAATAGGTGCCAAAACATGTCTGTCCGATCAAAGGTGATGAATCAGCAGGCAACAGATCCCTTTCTAATTAGATTACGGTAGATCAGAGAGAGATCCGCCCCATAATCTGCTCATACATCGCCAAATATGGGCACCTTTACTCAGCACTCTTTTCTTGTGGCACTAGAGTCCAAATTTAGATTCTTGGGACAATTCACTACTCATTGCTGCCAAAAATGAAAAAGAAAAGGTTTAGCTAGAGTTCCTCTATCAGTTACATGTCAAACAATACAAGGCAGCTGTCACCATCAGCAAGCATCAGCAGCAATCGTGACTTTTCCAACAAAGTTATGAAACCCCAAGATTTTCAGCCTTAAAGTAAAAATAGCACAAGTGCTAAACCTCAAGAGTCGGGTTGGTAAACCGTTTAGTGAAATTACATGAACAATTGGAATCTACAATTTAAACATATATGACAAAGATCAACTGATGATAACTCTCTGCTCCACACGTAAATAAAGTGCTAATCATGCTCTAAGCACAAATTGTTGAGGCAATCAAGCTAAACTACTGAACTGTAAACTCCTCCAGTGATTAGGAGAAACATCCGTACCTGAGAATAGGAGCTGAAAGGATTTGCTCTGGTTTCTCCACCTCGCAGAGGAAAAAAGGTGTATTTTTTCTATTTTATGCATATACGTGTGACTGGACAAATGTTGAGAAGTCCTGCGTTAAAAGGACTGATCAGGAGAAGTGGTGTCAGAACATTTTCAGACAAGTTACTCATGGGTTGATTCACGGAGATCAGAGCTATACCCATTGCTGGATTTCAGGCAAGGCAACAAAGGCCATGGTCTAGGGCACCAGGAAAGCAAGGGGCAGGCTGTGGGCAGCAGGGTGGCAGTATCAGTTAGCCTGCCAAAAAAATGTTCCTGCTACACAGAGTTTGCACATAGTGGTGGGCGGTTTCCAACCGCCGGTCCTGGCACTCTGAGATGAAGTAGCATCGAACAGGCACTTATGCTGGGAATAGACGATTATGCCGCCCGCTCGCCCCCGCGGCCGCCTGGATCGATTCCCGCTCGTCCCCGCGGGCGCTTCACTTATCTTCTGCTCGTTTCCCTTATCTTTTTCCATTGTGCCACCTGCGGTATCGAGTGCAGAATCAATCCGGCGGGTGATCGGACACGTCGGAATTTATCAATCGAGCCATCTAATGGCTCGATCGTGCCGCAGAAATGCACCGTCTATTCCCAGCATTACACTGATCTCTGAGCTGCCTGTCACTCACTGAATGTGCCACTCGCCAAGGAGTTTACAATCTAATCCCAGTCACCATGTCATTAACTGTCCTCAGAGGAACTTGAAGTGTAATCCCTGCCATCACCTCACTAACTGTCCTCAGAGGAACTTGTAGTGTAATCCCTGCCATCACTTCACTAACTGTCCTCAGATGATCTTATAATGTAATCCCTGCCATGTCGGGATTAGATTGTCATAAATTTAGGATGCCGTTGGTCCGGGGGCAGCTGGTGATAGTGGGCCTTTGGTAGTAAACATACAAATCTGGCCCTGGATATACACAGGAGGACATCATCCAGTGTGAGCAGAAAGTCCCTCCCCTCTGCCTCTTTAAGTACCCTTACTGGTCCTTTAATGTACTGGTTCATGCACTTCAGCACAAGAGTATTTAAAGGAACAGACTGATGTGTTTCTTTAACAAAAAGGTTTATATACTGATCTACATGCCCATTAAAGAAGAACTCAGATCCATATGGCAATGTGAGTGGATGTAAGTGAGGTTATGACCATTATACTGATCCTGTACCCATATACATGCTAGATTAGAGTCGGTGAGGCAGCCAATAACCCCCACCTCTAATGATAATCTGGTTTGTGTACAGCAGCCTCGACCAGCCAGCGATCCAGGGGGATCAACCCAGCTGAGCGACAGTCGATAGCTTTGTTGCCTCCACTCGGCCTGCCTGCTGCATTCCGTCTGAGCAATAAGAAGACAAATAAACCCAAAAACAGGCAAATACTAACAGCAATCATGACAATGGGTGACAAGGGAAGTCCAATGAGATTATTATTTAGTATTTATAGAGCACCGACATCTTCCGCAGCGCTGTACAGAGTAAGTTGTCTTATCCCTTAACTGTCACTCAGAGGGGATCCCAATCTATTCCCTTCCATAGCCATATGTTTTTAGGTTGTGGGAGGAAACCGGAGTGCCTAGAGGAAACCCACGCAGACATGGGGAGAACACACAAACTCCATGCAGATACTGACCTGGCTAGGATTGTAACCAGGGACCCAGCCCTGTAAGGCGAGAGTGCTATTCACTATGCCACCATACTGCCATTAATTCTGAGTTGATGAAAACTGTATGCAGCTTGGAAGATGGCAATTGCTGCATTTGAATAACCCATATTCAAGTTTCATACATTTGAAAAATCTGCATCAACCACAATTATTAGCATTTCACCAACCAACTATAAACCGTGTTCAGGATTAAAGCGGTGGTCGGGAATATCGACTTCATGGGCCTAATGTGCCTGGGACACTGCCTAGCAGCTCATTTCCTCTCCTTCCTGGATTCAGCTGGACGGCGGGTCTATCGCCTATAGCCATCCAACACCATGGCCAAGCAAGCGACATCATATAAACCAGTAATAATTGGTTTCCACCATATCAGACTTAGGACAGCTCTCAGTTAAAAGTGCCATCGTAGAGATATCTGTTGCACCGAATACTTTCAGCTTGCTCTGTAAATAGCTCTATATGCCACTCAATACCAGCGTTATTTCTAGCATACCTGGGCCAAAGAGAACTGGGTTTTGCTTTTCAAATCCAAATGCAGGAAGGGATTAGGAGGTCAAATCTGAATCGTCACGACAAATCTTTCAATTCTAATCAGATTTCATAACTTTTTATTTATATAGTGCCAAAATCTTAAGTAGAGCTGTACAGAGTACAAAACCAATAGTGTGGGGCACAGATAAATGAGAAGTTCAAAACACTGTACTATCAGGACATCCAGCAATACGCTCACAAATACATAGATCTGTGGTTTGAGACATCAACAATACTGGTACATGTTCATATGCTAAAGTACAACAGAAACAAGAAACACTGGGGGAGAGGACCTGCCCTTCTGAGCTTACAATCTAGAGAGCGAAATGGCCCTATGAATAGTTTTGTCCTGCTCAATGTAAAAGAAAGTCACACTCTCGCACTTAATCGATCTAAAATGTTGGTTGATAATCTGTTACTTGAAAGTCATTGAATGTTAAAACATAATTTTCAGAATAATTTGGCCAGATCCCATAAGAATAATCCAATATGCCTGAAATAGACAAGATCTATTGAACAAAGCATGGGGAACTTTAAACCCGAAGTCCAGGCAAAAACTTAAACTGAGGGGATGTAAGGAGATGCTAATGCCCCATTTACACTTAAAGAGACTGTAACAAAATGTTCATCCTTATTTCTTCTATCCTATAAGTTCCTAAACCTGTTCTAATGTCCTCTGTCTAACTGCAGCCTTTCCTAGTTGCACAGTGGCTGTATTATCTCTGTTATATGATCTAATCTTCTCTCCTCTGTCGGGCTGAGGCAGTCAGGCTGGAATGTGCTGTGCTGCTTGTGATTGGATAGAAGCTATACACACCCTCTCTAGGCCCCCTGCACACTCTGTATGACTCACACACTGAGCTACTCTCAGTCTATCGCTTGCTATGTCTTACTACAGATTCTCTTTAATCAGTTGCTCTCAGTCATAATCAGGGATGATCAAATCCGAATTTGGGTGAAACCCGGATAGCTGCTATCCAGATTTCACCCAGATAAATGGGTGGGGTCAAGCTTACCTGTCTGACGTCTTCTTCGGTCGTCCCTCGGCACCTCCCACGATGCGGTCCATGCGGCGGTCACGGGAGTACAAACATTTCCTCCTTCCGGGTTGAAGGAGGAAGTGTTTGTAATCACGTGACGCATCGTGGGAGGTGCCGAGGGATGACCGAAGAAGACGTCAGACAGGTAAGCTTGACATCCCGCCCATTTATCTGGGTGAAATCCGGATAGCAACTATCCGGGTTTCACCCAAATTCGAATTTGAGCATCCCTGGTCATAATGCCCATGTTTTCCAATGGCTCAGTTCCCACTATACACGTTTTAACTAAAAGATTTTACATAATGCACTGCTATGGAGAAGAAAAAAAACAAAACGTGTACCAACTGATTAAGTGTAAATGTGGCCTAAGTCTAGTACCTACTACTGATTATCTCCCTTGTTCCCAGGTCCCTTGTCCCAGCAGTGAAGTCGGCCAACAAGGTCTTAATCCATCAGTGTCAATCTGTCCTAATAGTCACAGCAGGTGCTTTTGTCACTTTCTCCACCAGTGAAGTGTCTCAATCCAACAATGTTAATCTGTCCTGCTTCCATTCACTGCACTGGTAAGAGTAGCAGCCCCGTCAATCAAAGTCGCCAACACCCTAGGGCTGAGCCAAGTACTGGAAGGGATAGAACTAGTAGACATACTACAAGTGCAGCACTCAATGAGAGAGGACAACACAAGGAAGAGCAGCGGATACAGTAGTAAAGGATCACCTTTTCTCCCCATATTAGCTTTGGGACTGCCAAAAACTCCACATTCAACAGAATTCCTTCTTTAGAATGAGAACAGGAATAGAGCATGAAGGAGGCTTGTTAGCTGAAAGCTTAGGTCACTTTTCCAGTAGGAAATGTTATTGACCGTATGCGCATTCATGCTGCGATCAAGCTTCCTTCATTTTCCCCTACTGCGATTTCATCACAATTGCACAGGTGCATGCCGCGATTGCGATAATAGAAATAAAACTTGCTGGTGAAATAGCTAAATCATGGGGAAAATCGCATAGTGGTGTGATTGCCATTAGATTTTCCTTTTTTTATTATATAAAACTAATTGCACTAGTTTTGCCAATCACAGTAGCACCAGGATTAACATGTAAATCGTGGTTCTTTTTTCCCACTGGTGACTAGTGGGAAAAAAGAACCATGATTTACATGTTAACCCCGATGCTACTGTGATTGGCAAAACTGGCGCGGTTCAATTTCAGATCGAATCACACCTAAAGGAAAAGGGCCCTTACACTTTCAATTTTACGTTACCCGATAAATGGCATCTTCCTGAATCATCCTGATTCAAAACTTCCTGCCTTTGCTGATGGCTAACACGGTACAACACATACTGCTACGTATTTAGAATAGTTAGACTGTTCATAGCTGGTATAGCCTTCACATTGTCTATCTACTCTAACAGCAAAAAAATCCCTAAAAATCCCATCAAATGGCTTTCCCTGACTTCACTAGTACTGTACTGTGCAATACGTCTTTGTGGCAAAGCCTGCTTTCCATATACGGGTATGAAAGAAAAATCTCAAATCGCTTAGCAGCACGCAGTACTTAATATAAAGCCTGTGATAAAGTAAGACACTATATAATAGTGAAGGAAGTAGCGCCGCATGTCAGCTCCTAGGGGGAAAATGGGATATAAGGAAAGCAACAATCATTTCATAACTGCATTTCATAACTGCCACTACTGCAAATCTCTTTCTCACAAACTAAATAAAAATAGCATTGAAATCACTTCAAAAAGCAAGCTGAAGAGTGTGACTCCTCACTGCTGCACGTAACATCACAAGAGAACCTGGTCTCCTGTCAGGGAAGAAGAATCATCTAGATTTAGCTGCTATTTTTCTATAAATATCCATAATAACGTATGGTCAAAGGTTAAATTGCTTGGGAAGGATACGTCTTCTCTTTATGCTACAATAAAACAACATTCACTCACCTCAGTGGACAATGAGTAAGCAGGTTCCTGTGGTACAGACCTTGTTTCAGGACTAAGGTTTTGCTATCGCCTTGAAAAAGACTCCTACTTGTTTATATTTCTCCTTTACTGTAGACAGGGTAGCTCAGGACGGTGACTTGCGGTACATTATGTGATCACTCAATGAGGTAGATTCATTAAACCACATACTTACCTAAAGAGAGGGAAGCCTCAGGATTCTATTGAGGCTTTCCTCTCTATTCTGCTGTCCCCCGTCGCTGAGCTCCTCTTCCTAGTACATGGCTGCCCAATAGCCGCCTGAGCCCTTCCACGCATGCGCAGTAAGCCTCGGGCTCCCTGCTACTGTGCATGAGCGGGCGGGGTCACGAGGCTACAGTGAGGCCATTAATACGGAAGTGAAGCTGCGCAGAAGGAGAGGACTCAGATAGGGAGGCCTCAATAGGATCCTGAGGCGTCCCTCTCTGCAGGGTAAGAACTTGTTTTGAACCAGAGCTTTGGCTCAGGTTCACTTTAAAATGAGCAGCGTAAGTTAAAAATCCCCAGCGCACTCTACGTGCGGTAGTGCTGCGTAGCGTGCACTCCTAAAGTTACGCGGTCCCTTTAGCTACATAACGACGACATCACGCCGATTGGCGCAAACGCTCCCCCAAAACCGCGTAACGCCAATTGGCATAAAGTCCTGGGGGCGTGGACTGCAGGGAATCCTGCATGCTGATGCATCCCCGCTTGAAAGACCGATCGCCGTCTTTTTGCATTGTACAGAGCTGCGATCTACAGCAGCGCTATACTGGGGACAGCGGTGTCACTCGGCTGTCCCCTAGGGAGGCTCAGGAGCGATCGGCTCGCATAGGGTAATGCCTATGACAGCCAATCGCTGTCATTGGTTGCTATGGGAGGGAGGGCAGAGAAATAAAATAATAAAAAAAATACACATTTTTATTTAAAAAATATACACAAATAACTAAACATAAAAAACACTGCAGCAGCGATAAGAGCCCACCAACAGAAATCTCTGTTGGCGGGCAGTAAGGGGTGGGGGGTTAATTTGTGTTCCAATTTGTATGGCTCTGCAGCGCCCTATTAAAGCTGCAGAGCCCTGAATTGCAAAAAATAGTCTGGTCACTAGGGAGTACAGACGCTCCTTCTAGCGAAATGTGAACTAGCTTTAATACATTTTTATTGGCCAGTTCTGGATTGGGAAATGATCCTGTGTGCATGTTAGTGACAGGACCACTACCCAATCCAGAACCACCAGTATGCTAGTACGGCGTTGCTATTAGCGCCGAAGGTGGATCAGGCGAACTTACCGTTAGCCCCTACAATGTATGCGCAGCATGACACGCAGCATTGTGAGCCAATGAAAATGTATTAAAGCTAGTCCACATCTTGGGCTAGAAGGAGCGGCTGTACTTTAACCACTTCAGCCTACAGCTTCGAAAATCTTATGCATCCGAGCAATGTTCACCTCCCATTCATTCGCTAATAACTTTATCGCTACTTATCAAAATTAATTGATCTATATCTCGTTTTTTCCGCCACTAATTAGGCTTTCTTTAGGTAGTACATTTTGCTAAGAGCCACTTTACTGTAAATACATTTTAACACCCTTTTGTGTCATGGAATGTTATTAATTCAATTGCTTGCACACTGTTAGAAATGTATACATTTTAGTCATCATGTTAAATCAAGTTGTAATCAGCAGTGCTGTATCTTGCATCAGTGTTCATATTTCATGTATATCATTGTCTGTATCATTATGTATCCCTTGTTTGTTTTCTTACATTGTACAGCGCCACGGAATATGTTGGCGCTTTATAAATAAATAAATAATAATAATAAATAAATAATAATAACAGGAAGATTAAAATAGAAATGGAAAAAAATCATTATTTCTCAGTTTTTGGCCATTATAGTTTAAAATTAATACATGCTACAGTAATTAAAACCCATGCATTTTATGTGCCCATTTGTCCCGCTTATTACACCATTTAAATTACGTCCCTATCACAATTTATGGCGCCGATATTTTATTTAGAAATAAAGGTGCATTTTTTCAATTTGCGTCCATCACTATTTACAAGCTTATAATTTTAAAAAATTTAATAAGATACTCTCTTGACATGTATATTTAAAAAGTTCAGACCCTTAGGTAACTATTTATGTAGTTTTTTTTTTTTTTAATTGTAATTTTTTTTATTTTTTTTTTAATACAAAAATGTAGTTGGGTAATTTTAGTTTGGGAGGTAAATAGCCAATTGTAGATGTAATATAATGTATTTTTTATTCATTACAGGTATGTGGGTGCAGTTTACTATTTGGCCACAAGATGGCTACATTCAAAAAATTCCTGGATGCGAACAATGTCGCATCTAGGAACTAAAATGAAGAGAAGAACTTTCCTGGGGGCAGAAATACCACGCTCTCTGATGAGAAAGCGTCGGTATTTCTGCCGGGGACTTAGATCAGTGAATGTGAATTATATTCCCATTCACTGATCGGGGGGGCAGCGGGAGGCAGCGGGAGCGCGCCCGATCGCGCGCACCACACGGCTGCAGCACCACTGCCTATCTGGATGGATATATGCGTCCAGATATGGCGAAGTGGTTAAAGGGACCGCGTAGCTTTAGCAGTGCACACTATGCAGCACTATCGCACGTAGCGTGCAGTGGGGATTTTTAAACTTGCGCTGCTCAATATAACTTGCCCTGCCTTAGCAGCGCAGCTTAACCTTCCTGGTGTTATGAGTATTTCCAGATTTAGGGTCTTTTAGGGTCTAAAAGCCGTGTAATTATGTCACAAACTTTTAGTCCCTAAAAACAAGGAAAATAAACATACCACAGAGAGATCTTCTTGCATATAACTCACTCAGGCACAGGATTACCGTTCTGAGCTGCGGATCCTGAGCCTGACTTGGGATTACCGCTAAGGATGTTAATGAATCAACCTCAAAGTCCTCTATTCAATCATGAAGCAGGAAATATGGGTGCCACCACAGGAGCCCAAACAAATTTTTTTTTATAGGTGGAAAATGTGGGAGCCGCTGGACAAGCCCAAATTTCCACCTATGTTACCATTATTTCCCGGCACCCAAATTTCCCCCGCCTTTATTTTGCGTATGCATCATCTGGACAATTCCATCACTGAAGATGTTTAAATCTAACTGAAAAGCTATCAGTTTAGTCTGGAATTTATATCTAACTTTCCACCTCTGTAATATAATCCACCCAATTGCTTACTATTGGTCAGAAACATGCCACGTGCTTTGAGTCCTACAGGGGAAAATACCTTTTCAAATGTTGCCATTGGGCTTGTTAACCTCTTTGTGCATTCAGTGGAGACTTCCCCTATGGGGCCCGCACCTAGGTTTTGTCACTCTCAGAAAGGGTCCTTTTGCTGCAATAGCCCAGGAGTGTTCCTATGTGGGGGTCATGACTCAGGAAACAAAATTCTCCACTCCCCAGAATTCCCCACTGTATAGGTAAGAGGCCTACTGAGGGGTCATGACTCAGGAATTAGAATTCACCACAGTATAAGTAAGAGGCCTACTGAGGGGTCATAACTCAGGAATTAGAATTCACCACAGTATAGGTAAGAGGCCTACTGAGGGGTCATAACTCGGAAATTAGAATTCACCACAGTATAGGTAAGAGGCCCACTGACTGGAATTAAATAAATAAAAGGGATAGAATATTGGAGGGACTTACTTCCAGCATAAACTAAGGACTTGGCAAAAAATAGATTTTAGTAATCATAACATGTATAACTGTTCATGCAAATTTGTTTTCGCAGACTTTTTTTAATTTGAGCTGGCTTGACCCAGCCATAATACATTTGATTCCCAGTGATAAGGTTGACTCCTGCCAGCTCCAAATTGTCTAGATTGGGCATGGGTGCGTTGGTGGGTGGTGTAAGGATCGCACTTGGAGGGGGGTGTTTCTGTTCAGGCACTAGGAGAGGAGGATTGAAGTGAGAGGGTGTCGGGTAGTGCATAGTAATATATCGGTAATTTAACTTAACAAATTTTTATTAGTAACAGCACCAACCGGTGCCCAAATCATGTGGCGAAGTGGCAATCCGTACTCTAGTCAGACACCTGATATTTTGAAAAGAGGTAAACATCAGCAGACTCTACATTCCACTCAGAGTTACTATAGTGATATAATGAAGAGGGAAAAAAACAATGAAAACAACTGCGATTGGCACCAAACAGCTGGTCGCAACATTTCTACCTACCATGCTCTTCTCAGCCACTACATGTAAGACAGCTTAACCCAAAATACATATAAAAAAAAATCTGAATAAGCCCCTGGGAGCTACGGCCCAGCATGGAGTTCATAAAATTATTGCAGGTCTGTCCTGTCTTCTGTCAGCAAGCAGAGAAACCGGGTCTCTGACAGCGGAAATCAGACCATCTATGTATATATAGTAACTGATTGTTAAGTACCTTCTTCTATCTAGAAGTGACAGATTTGTGGATGTCTAAAGTCATTTTGCATAATCTGATCTTCAAAAGGTGAACATTAAGTGGCGCTGCTCTCAGAACCATGTCATGACGACCAATCCATCCAGCTATTAATAGTGCATATCATGTAACGTTCAGATGTCCGAGAGGTGAGAGCAGCCTGGAGGAAGCACATTCACTATGGATGGCATTAGCAACTCAAATGTTGCTGCAGAAAAGGAACAAATACTAGATTTAAAGGTGCCAATAGACCGAAGCATTACAAAAATAGCCATTATTAGCAAGTTACAAATGTAAGTGTATGTTTAAAGTGCAACTTAAGTGAAAATAGACTAATGAGATAAACAATTGTATCTGTTCTACTCCTAAAAAATACTTTTAGATATCCCATACTTTTATGTGATATTTAAAAACTTTAAAAAGTAGATTTATTGTTTTGTCTCGATATACGAACTACTGAGCTTTTTTATCTATCCTCTGCTCTTAGAAACCCAGTTCTCTGCCAGGAAAGTATTTTATAGCTGTAATTCCTTATCAGTGAGGGACGCTATAGTCCCAATTGGCCTCGACTGGAGAGTCAATGTCAGTTGCATAGCTGAATATTAACTCTTTCAGACAGAGAAAGAAGAAACGCAAGACAGCATAGGATTTGTACGCTTTGCACCATACATACACATGTCAATCTCATCATGTCACATGACACTTTAAGAGGAACTTTAACTCAGGATTGCACTTGGATCCCAATCCGTAGCTGATACCCACTTTCCTACGAAAAAATATTTACCTTTTCTCGAATAGATCATCAGAGGGGCCTGTATGGCTGATATTGTGGAGAAACCCCTCCCCCAGTGTGATATCGTGGCCATGTCAAAATCTCGTAGATTGAAATGTTGTGTTCAGCCACTGTTTTTCTGTGAGTTTGAGCTGAGATCCTTTTACATTTTGTCTTGTGTATTTCTTACTTGCCTGCCCTTAGGTTAAAAAGTTTAGTCTATGTATCGGACTACTGTAGCCTGCACAATAGGAGAAAAAGAACAGGCCTGCACCATCCACCATAACATTTTACAGCAGCTCTTAGGTTAGAAACAACTGTACTAAAAGTGGCCATAAACTACTCGATGGCCACCAGATCTATCATCAAATAGAATCCTCTCTAAATCTAATCGGAGTGGGATACCTTATCTGTCCACAAACTGCACACACCGATTTGCAATAGATCTTAGCATGAAACAATTGGAAATTGTATATCCTACTGTCGCCGCCTACCACGCCCCCAGGTCTCCATCATACAATTTTTTAAATAATTATAGTTATTTTCAGCCATGCAAAAACAAAAAGGGAGAAAACCATCAATTAAAAGTTATTACATTTTCCATGTCTAGGGGACCTGAGATAAGATGGTGTACATCATGGGGTTCTGGGTAACATCTGGCTTCTGTAAAGGACTAAATAGTTCAGATATGTTGGAGAAAATGTAGTTGACTTAAATCAGTGAAAGTTACATTTCAATACAGTCATATAAGCCCTACCAAGCAAGCGTCTATACAAATGCTATTTTTCCTTTTACACTTTACTAAACAAACTTTTCAAAATAAAGGCTCTGGTGCCTATCATTTTCAACAGGGTTCGCCAAGTGTAATATCACCTGAATTTAAAACGTACCGTATTTTTTCCCTCCCAAAAGTGGGGAGAAAAAGTCCCTGCTTCTTATAGTCCGAAGGTAGCAAAAAAAAAAAAAAAAGTAGTACAAATATTGCAAAAAAAACAAAAACCGCTTCTCACTATTTCGGTCTGTGGTGCTCTGGGTGTGTGGTTTGCTCCACGCCGCCAATCTGCCTCATTGCCCACTCTCCCTGCTGCCAATCATCCGCCTCCATGCCCGCCCTATGCAGCCGCCAATCATCCGCCTTGATGCCTGCCCTATGCAGTTGCCAATCATCTGCCTCCATGCCCACTGTCCATGTCACCGCCCGCAATGATCCGTCCCTGGCCAGCTTTTCATGCTTCCATGCCAAGTTCTTGCACGGAAGCTGCAGCGGCTGTCCTCCATGTATTACGGCGGGGGGCCAGAAGAGGACTGATCCAGGGCTAATTGCAGCAGCTGTTATCTTGTATCCTGCACGGCGGCCTGACAGAAGACAGGAGATCGTAGCGGTAGTTATGACTACCGATGCCTCCCTACTTCCTTGTACTTCCTTCCCCCGCATCAGCGTCGTACGTCATGAGGGAGCGCTAGTAAACAAGGAAGTACTGAGGCATCAGTAGTCATAACTACCACTGTCAATCCGCCGCCATACAGGAACTTACAAGATTACAGCCACTGCAATTAGCCCTGGATCGCTTCTCTTCTGCCCTCCCCGCAATACATGGAGGACGACAGCCGCTGCAGCTCCCGCTGAGATCGCCCCTCACCCCTCAAGGGATGCCAGGATTGTGACAATGTTCCCCTGCCACATTAATCATCACACCTGAACCCAAGATCAATCATCACAGCTGACATCAAAGGACAGGAGCGTGGAGAGGGACAACTGGATAGGTGAGATCATTAGGTTGTAATGTTTAGTTATTGTAACTGGTGGGGAGGCAGGGGCTAGTTTAATGTAGGGTGTAGTGTTACTGGTGGGGCAGCAGGGGTGGGTTAGTGTAGTGTAGTAACTTGTGGGAGAATATGGGACTAGTGTAATGTAATGTAGTGTAGTGCAAGGTTGCTGGTGAGGCATCAGGCTTTAGTGTAGGGTACTACTGCTGGTGGGGGCAGCAGGGGCTAGTGTAGCTGGGCACTGAAGCTTAGTTACTGTAGCTGATATGGACAGCTCAGGGGGAAAAGGGCCTACAAGACACCCCTGCCCCATGGATGCACCAAGGTTTAGTATTTTTTTTCCTGTTTTTTCCCTCTAAACCTGGGTGTGTCTTATAGTCCAGAGCGTCTTATAGTCCGCAAAATATGGTATATAGCATATCATCCCTGCGCAAATCATTCTGTAACTGTAGGTTTTTTAGGAAGTTATAACAACTGCAGACTGAAATTAAAGTAATAATGGAAACCATGGCAACAGTATTTGGTTTAGTGCACAGGTTTCTCATCTCTCTGTCATTACTTCATTACTAACCAAAAAGTTCCCACAAAGCAGGAAGTAAGACCTCAGACATCCTCTACAGGGTCTCTAGTTTTACTGCATTGACCCATTCCGAACACAAGGCAGGAGAATACGATAGTGAGGATATTGTGTCAACTTCTTTGTCTTACCACTCCCACTATGTAAAATAGCTTGTTATAACACCTGCAATGTAGATTAGGTAAAGATTGCTTTTTCAGGTAAACAGAATTAGGCCTGGTTCACACTGACACAGTTGGAAAAATGTGATCCATGTAAAAACTGATCCATGGAACGGATATGTCTTTGAAGGCATCAGGTTTCCATCCGTGACACTCCCGTTCAGTTCCCGTTCCGCGCGGTCAATGCAATGCATCCGTTGGTCTGGAAAAATCGCTGCAGACCCAAACATGCGGTACATTTGACAAAATAGATCCATGTAAACAGAGCAATGTGAACAGATCATATTGATTAACATAGGATCTGTTCACTTCTGTTAGGGTCCGTTATGTTACGGTCCACTAAGCTGACCTTTTTTTGTCCAATGTGAACCAGGCCTTACACTTTAAAGAAGAACTGTAGTGACATGATGCGATAAACATATTAACACATAGTACCGATCCTGTTTAGAACTTGTCTGTGTTCCTTTTTTATTTATTTTCATTGCAAATGTTAATAATCCAGTGGTTTATCTATGCAGCTGAAGCATTCGGACTAGCAGTTAAATACCGCAGAAAGTCAAATGAACACTAACAATAAGCCATAAAAGGTCTTTGTGTCTGCAAAAACACAGAGATAGCAGTTAAATGATGAAAAGTTCAATAGGTCTTCATTTCTCTGCATGGAAGCTGAATGAACCAGATTTTACATCTCACTGACATGGCTGCTGTTTACATTTCAGACTTAGACTTTTAGCACTTAAATTGAAAATAAGAATATGAGACTCCTGCAACGTTCCATTTACTATTACAACTACACTTACAAATATTTATCTCATAAGTATATTTTTTCACACTACTTATCTATCGGAGGGCATCAGAACACAAAGATGTAAACAGATATAAATTATAAATAAATATTGGGGTTCAATTTCATGAATTTCATTTCTCTATTTTTTACCTTATCCATATAACAACTTTACAGCACTTTCAAAGTGGAAAAATAAATAAATGTAACATTAACTTAATTTCAATAATACCTTTCTTACCTTATTTTAGTACTTTTTTTTTTCTACCAGCTGGGTGCTTAAAGGGAACCAGAGATGAACGTTTCACACAAAATAAACATATCAGTTGATAGCTTGTAAAGAATAAATGCTCTACCTGATAATTTTGCCGCTCTGGTGTGCCTTTTTTAGTGTTTTTTATCCATTATTGCTCCAGGAAAAATCAAATATGGCCGCCGGTTCATATCCCTTCTCCTTCCGGGTTATGAGTTGTTCTGGATGTGCTGTCTAGGCTAAATGCAGCCTTTCATCTATTTGCTTTCATTTTGGTATGATGTACAGCTGCCTGTAGGAAGTGTCTCTCATAGGAATGAAACTGCAGTCATCATTAGTATCTAGTGCACATAGAGCACACAGGGATCATATTGCAGCCACAGAGCTTCTCTCTCAGCAGGAGGAGCCCCTCCCATGTCATCACAGCTCTCAGTATGCAAAGCAGGACATCTAAGCCAGGAGGGGGAAGGCTTGGGCTTGAAAAGACTCCACAGAAGAGTGACTCAGCTATAATGATTTCAGGTCAAACCTCGACTGAATAGTCAGTGGATTCTTATCACAGTTGCTAATAGACTAATTAAGCAGATAACAATTAAACTAAAAGCAGGGTAGGTGTTTACTGTCATGTTCCCACTGATAAATGTAATAAAATACATGAGGGTGCTTCGTCTCTGGTTCTCTTTAATGCAGTGTTAAATTCTGACATAACATTCAATAAAAAAAACAGTTTTCCTACTTTTATTTACAGTTATCATATTTGCATTATTATTAGTGCAGTATTATTGTCTGTTTACAAATTAAACAATACAGTTTATGTGCTCTGAAAGCTGCCACTGCAATTTATTACATAGCTGCTGTTTTTATATATTGTAACGTATCCACTGCCTGAAGTGGGGTATTTACAATTTTATTTGTACAATTGGGGTTCACTTACGCATTAGATGAAAGATCCCATCGCAGGCACTAATGTGGGACAGAAATGCATTCCCCAGTCCTTGGCCAGCACTGGCCCCTTTCACAAGGCCAGCTATGTCCACCACATTCAAAAAGGCTGGAACTTTGCTTTAGAATAAAGAAAGAGCATGGTTATAGCAGTAACTCTCCATACCATCTCTGGAATCGTTTTTTTTAAGTGAAGAATAAACGTATTGCCAAAAAGTAGCCCATCATTTAAAGAGACAATGAAGCGAAAAAAATGATGATATTATGATTTGTATGTGTAGCACAGCTAAGAAATAAAACATTAAGATCAGATACATCAGTGTAATTGTTTCCAGTACAGGAAGAGTTGTGAAACTCCAGTTATCTCTATGCAAACAAGCCATTAAGCTCTCAGACTAAGTTAGTCCTGGAGAGGGCTGTTATCTGACTTTTATTATCTCAACTGTTCCTGGACTATTTACTTTTCCTCTGCTAGAGGAGAGGTCATTACTTCACAGACTGCTCTGAAAGACTCATTTTGAATGCTGAGTGTAATCTGCACATATTATAGAATGATGCAATGTTAGAAAAAACACTATATACCTGAAAATAAAAGTATGAGAATATTTTCTTTGCTGCTAATCTTCTAGTAATTATTCATAGTACACAACCAATTCACTATATCATATTTTTTTTTTCGCTTCAGTGTCTCTAACAATACAGTACATACATGTTTATTGTCATATGAAAGTCGAATTACACTGTAAAGACCACTGTCACTCGCGTTGACATGTTCGGAATATTCAAATTAGGAACCTTGTTCCAAATTCTTCTGATACAAACTGAATCTTTGTACATGCGTACCCCAGCAGCGGGTGTAAACTCACCCTTGTCACAGCCACTGTACGCTGCTCTCCACGTCGCGTTCCAGCCTTAACATACTTCCTCCTTCATGGGGAACTATATGAGCGCTGGAAAACGACATGGAGTGCAGCAGCTAGAGATGGAAACAAGGGTGCTTTGGCACCCCCTGCTACAATGCGCATGTACAAATATTCAGGTTCTGACCAGAAGAATTCAGAAAACACAGTCTCTCATGTTGACATATTTGGAGTATTTGAATTTGGAACCTTTTTCTGAATTCTTTTGATCATGAACTGAATATTCGTACATGCGTAACGCGGCAGGGGGTGTTAACAAACCTTTTTCGCCACCACTGTACACTGCTCTTCACATCACGTTCCAGCCCTCACATACTTCCTCCATCACGAGGAAGTATATGAGAGCTTGAACATGACATGGAGCGCAGCAACCGGAGGTAGCAAATAGTATGCAATGGGGAGAAAATGAAATGGCGGTGTCCCCGGGCAGTGAGAGTTCTTGGGGCGCCGCCCACGCCACACCCCTTCCCCTTTATATGGCCTGCTGCTCCCAAGTTAACGTTGCTAGCATGTTCCCATAATGTTGGGTGATTTTAAACTTAGATAGGGTGGGGACCCCGAGAGAAGGCTGCACGAGCCGTCCCTGCTAACATGCTTTGCAGCGTGGAACCGATGTCTCTCTCAATAAGAGAAGGGTAAGGTCCCCGGATAATGTGTAACGCATGGATTTGCTTCCATTGTTTGTATTGTGAGATGCATTAGTTCTTAATGCACCTGTTTCACTGCAATGAGCACACTTGTGCCTTTGAGAGGCTTTTTAGCCCTATGCAGTGAGTACCTATCAGGTGCATCTTGGTTAGATGCGCGACCATTTTATTTTCTCCCCATTGCATAGGAGGTAGCAAATAGGGTTAATTAACAACCTCTGCAGCAGTGTGCATGTACAAATATTCAGGTTCTGATCCGAAGAATTTGGAACGAGGTTTAGAATTTGAAAATATCGACACAACCTGCCAATTTTTTGCACATTATGAATTAAATATAGATTTGTGAAATAAGCCTATTAGCTCCTGAGTTCATTGCATCTTTGACCACTTCCCTACTGCCAATATAACCACTTCTCAATACTAGTCTCTTATCCTTTCCTTTTCTTCAATCAAAGCTCGTGTATAGCTCATTAGATATACACAATATTGGTGCCATTTTTTAAGACAGGAAAGACTTTTTTTTTTTTTCCCCCTTTTTCTTTCATCAAGTACAGAACACAATTTATCTGAAGGACATTATCTCAGCACAGTTGGAGGTCAGTGTATGCATCTCTACAGGAATCGTCTATTTGACTACAATACTCAAAGCGGTGTATAGCTACCATGTCATATAATGTCCATAAAAGCTTAGCAAATTCAATTATTCAATTATTATTAGATAAGAGTTTATCTGAACTTCAAAACAGTTTAACCAAAAAACAAGAGGAAAAAAAAAAGAAAGAAAACGAACATGAGAAGTGCTGTTTTCTTCTGGGTTAGCTCATTGTGCGCCATCTCTATAACAATAGTTGGTCATGACCATTTACCTGAATCTTAAAGGGTGCCACTGTTTAATGTAATTGGGTAACCATGCCATGATTGTTCAATTGCAATGCATTTGCTTTCACGGCCCCTGCTTTTCCCTTCAATAACCATGTTGTAACTATTCATCCATAATTTAAAGATAACCCGAGGCGGGGTTCCGACAATGCAATCCACATACAGAGGCTGGGTCTGCCTATACTGCCCAGCCTCTGTTGCTATTTCAATCCCCCCTAAGTTCCCCCTGCGCTCTGCAATCCCCCATAAATCACAGCCACGCTGTGCGGGCTGCGTTTACATCTGTAATGTCACTCTGCGTGCTCCCCCGCCTCCTGCATATCTCCGGTCCCCGCCCGCGTCCCTTCCCTCCAATCAGCGGGGAGGGAAGGGACGCGGGCGGGGACCAGAGCTATGCAGGAGGCGGGGGGAGCACGCAGAGTGACAGTACAGAGATAAACACAGCCCGCTGTAACACACTGCGTGTTGGCAGCGCGGCTGTGATTTATAGAGGATAGCAGAGCGCAGGGGGGGCTTAGGGGGGATTGAAATAGCTACAGAGGCTGGGCAGTATAGGCAGACTCAGCCTCTGTATGTGGATTGCATTGTCAGAACCCCATGTCAGGTTCTCTTTAAGGGTGGGTGTAAGTAAGATATCCATTCAACGCATTACAATTGTTTCCTAGTGAAGAAACAACATTTCTTCCTGGTAAGCGGAACTGGGGAAGGAGAAGGATCTATATTTAAATAAAGTGTACCTGAGGTGACATGATGAGATAAACGTGTATGTATAGGCCAAAACATATTAATAACTAGGCCGTTTTACTTGTTTCATTTTGCTGCCTGAAAGAGTTAATTTTTAGGTTTGGAAGTGACAGCTTCTGTCTTGTCAGCACCTTGTTGGGAATATAGTAAACATCAATAAGCAAATTACAGCCATAATAGTTTTCCTGGCAGAACACAACTACTAAGAGCAGGGGGAGTTAGAGATAACAGGGTCAACAGTTTATGTATTTTCATTTAGAGACATTTAATAGGCAGCTATTGAGAAACGACAACAAAATATTAAATCTACTTTGTATATGTTTAAATATAAAATAAAATCATTGGATATTATAAAAAATAGGTCATTTTTAGGAGTAAGAGGTTAAATACAACTGTTTATCAGTTTGTTTTCACCTCAAATTCACTTTAAAATCATTGTGGATGAGACCTCCTTCCAGAATCCCAGCCCCTGATGAGTTCACATAGATGAAACAGGTTGGGTGGAAACTGAGAAACCGATTCATGCTGACAGTGTGTGCAAGGAGCTGGACGCGATTTATATTTTATATGCTCATTTACCTACTTTATCCACCACTACAGTATATCTACGTCCTCTGTGATTTCATCTAAGCCACGAGGACGTAGGTATACGTCTTGTAGCAGAAGCAGTGCTGTGCAGGATTGGGCTTGCTCATGTGCACATTTCTGGCCCTATCTGATGCAGCACTAATTGGTGAACGGGAATATATGTTCTCTAAGCTAATGTGATTAATTTTTACCATTAAAAATACTTTTATTTTCTCATTTCATAGTTCAAAATACACTCTGTGGCCTTATTTCAGAATCAAATATCTTTACTATAAATTGTGACAGGAACATAGCAATAGTTTTGTGATATACTGTAATAATAGCCAAACAACATTTGTGTTTTTTAATCAACAGTAGCACATTTTATTTTTAAAATGGAATTGGTAAAACTGAGAAATAATGTGTTTTTTCTATTTTTTTCCTTTTTTCCCATTAAAATGCATAGAAAACCAAATTGTTCGAGGGAAAAAATGGCATACAATGAAAGCCTAGTTTGTCTTGAAAAAAAAAACAATATATATTTCATTTCTGTGTCATAAGTAGGGATAAAGTTATTGCTGATTAAATAATAACATAGCTAAACTGTAAAAACTGCTCTGGTCCGTTAGTGAGAAACAAGGTCTGGATGCAAAGTGGTTAAATAAATCATATAAACATGGGTTTTACACTGTAGCAACATCTGAGTGTATAGGACCCTAGTAACTTCATCTGTTATACCTTACTGACGAGAGTCTGATCTGCTGAAATCTGCTGGGGCCGGTGCAATGGAAGGCTGGCTCATTTCAGAGTGTATATCAGGATGCAGACATTTTACAATGGGCAAGCACTGAATAATTTACAAAGTAATATTGTAAAAAAGAAGCAATTTTATTGATAACGTTATTTTCAGTACAGTTCCTCTTAAAGCTTTGTATACATATATGAGTACTGATGATTGCAGGGATTGTAATTTGACAGCTCGGAGCAGAGGGCTGTATAGATGTGTCACTAGCCATGAGGCTTACAGTGCGTCTGTTTCCATATTGGGGGGAGAGGGCAGATGATAAGTGTCAGATAATGGAGAGATTTCCGGCACGGGGTAACAAAAGGAAATAAATATGGCAGCGTCCATATACTTCATACTTCTGGTTCCCTTTAAGGACTGCCTCTTTACTGACTTTCGACCGACCCCGAGCGCTTTTTTAAGCAATTCCAGTAGCATGGTAGCCCTGCTGGTCTATTTAGCAGCAGTAGTGTCTAAACACCACTAGAAACAAGCATGTAGTTAATCTTATTAGACTTGACAATAATGTAAGAAACACCTGATCTGCGGTATGCTTCTTCGGGGTCTATGGCTAAAAGTATTAGAGACAGAGAATCAGCAGTATAGCCAGGCAACTGGTATTGCTTAAAGTCAATGGGAACCATAAAAAGCCATATACTTACACCTAAGAAGAGGAAAGGCTCTGGGCCCTATAGTGCCTTCCCTCTCCTCTCACGGTCCCCGTTACAGCGCTGGCTCCCCCGTAGCAGCATTCAACCAATTTGGTCAAATGCTGCTATCTCCGCCGCCGAAGGGAGGCTTCGGAAGTCTTCGGTAGCCCGAGTGCTCCCGAAGCCGGGCTGCTCCGTACTGCACATGTGCGAGCACCCTCTATCGCACATGTGCAGTAGGGAGCCGCTTGTCTTTTTGGAGGACTCGGCTCCCAAGGACTTCAGAAGACCCCTGCGGCGAAGGAGTTAAACAGGAGACCTGCCCTTTTTTTAGAATACAGTTCCCATTTACTTTAAAAGGAAATAAATATGGCAGCCTCCATATACCTCTCACTTAATTTGTCCTTTAAGCGATTTTAACTGATCTGCGATGGAACAGCAAATGTTTCTGGTTAGGTGATTAAGGCTTCCATTCATCAAAGGCTGTTCGATAACAAAAACCAAGTCGTTAAAATACGCATTCGGTATTGTAGACTTGTGTGTGCTAATTCATCAATATTTTCACAGGTGCGGTAGAAGAGCGGTAATTTACAGAAGCCCACAAATCCTTGTTCGGTAACAGCAGTTCTGCGTGTGTCTGTGTTGCTACGCTGTTCTCAGTGCAGTGAGGAAATTTCAATAGAAAAGGCATCCCCGACATCCCTTTAACTAAATTTAACATTTAATTTTTTATTTTATTTTTTTGCAGCTGCAGGAGAGATACACATAGAGGGCGCACTTCTCTTGCGCAGACTGGGCGCAACTGGCTGAAATGACGGGACCTGATACCGAAGAAGGAGAAGAATGAGGACGGCGGCGTGGGAGCGATCCATGCGTATGGGGTTGGAGGTAGCCCCAAGTATGAATAAAACTTATAGTTTATCTCATCTCTGGTTTTCTTTAAATACTTATCCATGCTGCTTTATTATAATTTTTGCTGCCCATGCTGATGACGCAGATTTTACTTTTATACTGCTTTAAAAAGACTGTGTAACTACATTTTCAGCCTTATTTCTTCTATCCAATAAGATCCTATACCTGTTCTAATGTGGTCTGGATTACTGCAGCCTTTTCTAGTTGCACTGTCTCTGTAATATATCTAATCTTTTCTTTGTCAAGCTTTGTCGATCCAGAGAGGAATGCACTGCCTCTGCTGTGATAGGGACAAGTTATGCACCCACCCCTCCACGCCCCCCTTTGCTCTCCTGTCTGCTGTGAGTATGAGTCACAGGCAAGGTCTCTGCTCACAGCCAGCCTGTCTGAGGCTCACCAAGCTGTGACCTTGTGAACAGCTGTGAATGCAGAAAGATCAGTGCAGAGCTCAGACAAACAGCTAAGGCAACAAATGTGAGTAACATTCCAGAAGTCAAGTCAGGCTTTGAGAGGAGCCACTGCAAACAGGCACCTGCTTTGATTATGTATTTCCTGTTTGAAAGCCATCTTCAATGTTTACAAAAACAATGGATATGGAGGCTGCCATATTTATTTTATTTCAAGCAATACTAGTTGCCTGGCTATCCTGCTGATCCCCTGCCTCTAATACTTTTAGCCATAGACCTTGAACAACAGGTCAGATGTTTCTGACATTATTGTCAGATCTGACAAGATTAGCTGCATGCTTGTTTCAGGTGTTATTCAGACACTACTGCAGCCAAATAGATCATCAGAACTGCCAGGCAACTGGTATTGTTTAAAAGGAAACAAACATGGCAACCCCCATATTCTTCACACTTCAGATGTCCAGTTAAGATAATAAGTTTATATGGCACACCCTTCACAATGCTCTATAAGAGCACAATCAAAATTCAAGTGCTGCTTTTAGGATCCTTCCACACAGTTCCAGAAATGCACACTAAAACCTTCACAATTTCAAAAAACACACAGGCCTTATTTCTTGCTTGATTTTATTTCCAAAACAACAATTAACCAACAAGGAACATGCGTAATATAAGAAAACACACCACTGGTTTACTTGAAGGAGCTGAAACATCTACACTGGAATATAGTCTCTGAGAAGACAAAGCTCCTACCTGGCCGGCTTGTGGTATTGACAAAGGAAGTCAAATCGATCATCCGGGATAGGTACTCTGCTCTCATTCGGATTAATGGTACAAAATGGAAAGTTTTCAGCAGCCGCCTGGCTTTTCGTCAGCACATTAAAGAAAGTTGATTTCCTGTTAAATTAATAAGAGGAGAATGTGTTTTATTACTTCATAGCAAGATCTTTTATAGAGCGGGCTTATATGAATGCTAAGGAAAATTAAACAACAAATGCTACAAATATTAATAACCTTGTGGATTGATGACCAAAATAATCCTTGATAAAAAGCACAAATGTTCAGTGAAGGACTGTCTCAGCCAATTCAGCATACCTGATATTTAGTGACTCTCAACCAACCCCGAGCACACTATCTGACATGTATCACCTGCCTCCTCCTCCCACTATAGAAATAGATGCACCGTAAGCCTTATGGCTAGTGACACTTACACAGCCCTCAGTCCCTACCAGTCTCCCAAGGGATCAAATCTCAATCCCTGCAGTTGCCAGTACTCATACATGTATACAAAGCTTAAAGAAAACCTGAACTGAAAATTAAAAGTCAAAATAAGCATACACAAGTCATACTTACCTACGTACATGTAGTCTACTCCTCAGTGTCTTTCTCCTCTCCAGCATCCTGTTTGTTCACTGTGATCAAGGGAATTCTCTGTCCTCCATTTTGAAAATGACCATTACCCCATAACAGCTTTCTGGTCAGCACACAGTTAAACTGTAACATCGCCCACTTGAGCCATAGAGAAACATGGACGTTACCTGGTACATCAGTTTTCCTCTCAGCTATAACTGACAGCAACTGATATATTTCAGATCTGACAAAATATTGTCAGAACTGGAAGGGATTATTGTCAGAGGAAAATGGTGAGCTTCTGAGAGGAACTGATGGCAAGGTAACTATGTAATGTTCATTTGAAGTTACCTCGTGTTTATTTTAAATATTTTTACTCAGTACAGGTTCTCTTTAAAGAGGAACTGTACTGAAAATAACAATTAATAAAACTGCTTATTTTTTTACAATATTACATTCCAAATTAATCAGCGTTTGCTCATTGTAAAAATCTTTCCGCATCTCAATTTAAATTCTGAAATTTATCATAGGTGGCAACATCTTTAGTGCTGTCAGATGCACTGCTGCGGAATGTGTGTTCACTAAAGCCATTAGAAACTATAACTGGTCTCCCAGAATGCTCTGAAATTCAATTCCAGGCACAGATGAAATGAGGTGAGGTGTGCTGGTGGGGGGTAAGGGCAGACGTAGGGTTAACATCCTGTGTTTACAAATTAGCTGCTCTGCCGAGGTAGCCTGCTGACACAACTAAGAGATCAAATTACACTTCTGATTAGTCATAGATGAGGGGGAATTAGACAGGCTAAACTCTCTAAATACATACAGGGTACACTTCTCTAGGTTTTCCTTCTGCCCTGTGCAAGAGTTCAGGTTCACTTTAATATATTGCAAAATTTAGTTACCAGAGATGTTTTTAGCATAAAACAGAAAAAGTTTCATCTGATGTAGTCATTTTACATACAATAATTTTTTAGCTGGAGTTTAGTTTTAAACAAAGACATGGAGTGATGTACAGAATTATGGTAATCACTACAGCAATAACACATTTCCTCTATCTAGTCCTGCCTTTTGGTACTATTAATAACATCTCTATTGGCTGTATTCAGCCTTGGCATTAGGATCTGTGCACACTGCTGCTGACATTAACCAAAGTAGCGTATGAAACAGTGCAGCGATGAGGCCTGACTGCAGGGGGTGCAGATTCTGAAGGGACTCTAATTCCGGGAACGTTGTGAGTAAAATGCTTGACACTTGTCTCATCTCGTCTACACAACAAATCCCCTCTGTCCCATACATCAACAGAGAGGTGGGCTTAAGGGTAGATTGCTTTTACTTTATATTTTCAACTTTGCAACTTTTGAAAACGAAAAAATGTATTTAGTACTGGATTAAAAAAAAAAAAAACTTTTCCACACCTCATCTCTAGAGTACATTTTAAACTGCAGCATGCTAAAGAAATACTCAAAATAAGCTGGCCTAAATGCATTTATATTTGATATTAAGTTTCTTACTGTACCTACCACTTGGGATGAAAACTTATTCGGTAGAGAAGATCATCTCTTGTAAGAAAACTTAGAAGAAATATTTATTGAATAAGAGCACGAGTATGAGCCTTTCTGAGAAAGAACTGATCTATTAGCAGATGTAAAGGACAGTTACTGTCAATGTTATCAAGGGGTTAACGGTTAAGGTTACAGGCTAAGGTTAGGCATAGGTCAGACGTAGTTAGGGCAAGGCTTTGCATCAAAATCATGGTGCAAAAAAAGAATAAAAAAAAAATTTTACACACAGAGCTGAAGGAAAGCTTGCGTGAGCAAGTTTTGCAATAATGCAGTGGTTTGCAAAAGTATTCGGCCTCCTGTAAGTTTTCCACATTTTGTCTAATTACTGCCACAAACATGAACCAATTTTATTGGAATTCCACGTGAAAGACCAATACAAAGTGGTGTACACGTGAGAAGTGGAATGAAAACTATACATGATTCCAAACATTTTTTTTTACAAATCAATAACCTTTGCAGTTATTGATTTATAAAAATGTTTGGAATCATGTATGATTTTCGTTCCACTTCTCACGTGTACACCACTTTGTATTGGTCTTTCACGTGGAATTGCAATAAAATTGATTCATGTTTGTGGCAGTAATTCGACAAAATGTGGACAACTTACAGGGGGCCGAATACTTTTGTAAACCACTGTAGAGGGTTTTACGGCTGCCACCTGGTGTCTTATTGTCACTGCACACTGTGCAATGTTTGGTATTTCGATTGGGCATTAGAGCAATGAAATGCTGGCTACCATTTAGACGCTCCTCCACGTCTAATGAAGAAGGGCGGCCATATCTCCGCTGAGTCCTAGAGGCTTGTTGTTCGCTAACCAGCTCAAGAATTAGGTTCTTGCGGTAGCTGATATGATCCTTTGGTTCATCTGGATGCAACTGGTTGAAAATTATGAAGCTATTCACTACTGTCAGCTCCAACAACCAAAAAAAGGTCTTCCTTTACCAGTTCAGTGACTTTCTGTTAAAAGGGTAATTACTGGCATAATGAACGGTCAACCGCTCCCATGTGTTTAGTATTTTCTACAACTGCTGTGGGCTACTCAACATTTTCACTTACTCTACCTTTACTTCTCTGCTGTGTCATTGTACTAGCAGGGTAGAAAGTGCTAAGCATGTATATACTGTTAAGTTTCCAAGCACGAACTTCAGAACTCTTCAATTTTTTTTATTTCACTTGGTAGACCATTATAAATGTGCATGACCGTTCCAGTTATGTGATTTTTTTCTTTCAGTAACTCTTGTGCCAAAATGTGACTGGTATAAAATCAATCTGTAAATAAATGGTATCCATGTCCAAGAGGGGCTAGTTTCCGATTTGTACAAATATGAAGGACAATGCGAGCTAAAAACGGCAAGTCTAGCCTTGGCAAGCTTTCAAATCCATAGTTGCAAATCCATAATACGGTTCAAACGCGAAAAGTTATCCAGTCTCACTATCAGCCATATAAAGCACTCGTAGCCCCCACATGCTTGGTTTCTGAGGATTGTAAATCTTGTACTTTGATCTTCCTTTGAAACTAATTGTGCTTTCATCAATTACTACATTCCTATGGGGTACAAACAGACTTCTGCATCTTTCTTTCATATGCTCAGTCAAGTTCCTGACCTTCCAACCCCTAGTTTGAGGGCCTTCAGGACCACTGATGGGTGGAGAAACATGTAGCATCCAATGGATCTGACTAAATTACTCAACAGAAAAGACCTCTCCAAAAAAGGGGGTGTAATAGATCCACCGAGTTGAGAAAAAATCCTGGTTAGTTCCCCTTTCTTGCAGTGCCATCCTAAGAATTACTCCAAAGTATGCCTTTATTTCCTGCATAGTAACATCAGTCCAGCTCCTCCAGATGGATCTGGGTGAAGGAGGTTTATTTTCTAACTTCCTTTTTGCATAATCATTTGTTTCATTAATAATTTCTTGCAATAAGGAAAGGTGTAAAAAAAAAAAAAAAAAAAAGCTCAAAAAACCCACTGGCAGTTTCTGGAACATTACTTGAAAAAAGTTGTACCCCTGCATTACACACAGTAAAGGGTAAATTATGCAGCACGCAGTCACTGGAAAGAGAGAAGCTTGCCCATTTTCTGTGATCACCATCCCCCCCCCCCCCCCCCCATCAATATCAGTGTTATCACTGTAGCAATCATCATCATCACCAGTGCCAGTAAAGTCACTGTCATCACCAGAATCTTGCACATCTGATCCTGTGCTGCTATCCTCCATGAGCAGCTGTGCCACCTCAGCCGCTGACTTTTTTTTTTCCTGCTGCAGAGGATGCCACTGCTCCTCTCTGCAAGGAATCTGCGAGAAAGAACCTGCAAGGAATCAGCAACAAAGAAGCTGCAATGAATCTGCAACAAAGAAGCTGCAATGAATCTGCCACTTCCTGTTAGCGCTGATTGCACACTTCTGGTTTCAGCCAGGGGGGTACCACCTGTGTGGGCATGTAGTCTACATGTCCACGTTCACTAGGGGAGAGAGATCGGGCATTGCTGGGGGGCAGATGCACCTGCAAACCACCGCTATATTTATGTCTAGCTCTGCGGGACATGAGTGGAAAGGGTTAAAGGAAATCAAGAAACGTGATTAAATTGAGGCCCCTTGCACACTCGACGTATTGTGTCGTAGTCTTCCCCGATGAAGCTCGTTGTAAGGGACATGCAAGCCTCGCCTCTCACAATCCTCTGTGAACAGCAGAAACTCAAATCGATCAGGAGGGGCGTATGACGCACCCACGCAGAAGACCATGACTCGGCCACAGGATGCGATCTTATGGAGGAGAAGGCCGCCTAAAAAACAGCGGAACTTTGCTGTGAGACCTGACAGACTAGGGGCTGGAAGACGCCCCTGGTGAGTAAAACTTTTCTTTCTAGGTCGCCCCATGTATCCTTTAAGAACGGATCTTTCAGTTCCAGCAATCAAATGGGCACAGAAGTGCTCAGCGAGGCACTCAGGCCTGGTGCACACCAAAAAACGCTAGCAGATCCGCAAAATGCTAGCAGATTTTGAAACGCTTTTTCTTATTTTTCTGCAGCGTTTCAGCTAGCATTTTGTGTGGCGTTTTTGGTGTAGTAGATTCCATGTATTGTTACAGTAAAGCTGTTACTGAACAGCTACTGTAACAAAAACCGCCTGGCAAACCGCTCTGAAGTGCCGTTTTTCAGAGTGGTTTGCATTTTTCCTATACTTAACATTGAGGCAGAAACGCATCCGCAATCCAAAATCTGCAGCAGCCCGGGAGTATTTGTTTCTGCAAAACGCCTCCCGCTCTGGTGTGCACCAGCCCATTGAAATACATTACCCTAGCGGATCGCAAACCGCAGCCGAACCGCTCTGGTGTGCACCAGGCCTCAGTGTTTATAAGCTCAGCTTCTGGCCAGGAGCCATAAAGTAACCCAGATACATATCCAAGTGAACAGAGCCGTAGGGTGAGCAGTTTAACTCAACTCCCATCTTCCAGAAGGAGTGACTGGCTGCACACAGCAAAAGCCTTTACTAATGGTTTTCACCACCTGAACTAACCAACTGGCCAGTGGCAAACTTACACTGCTATCTCCGAGTCTCTGTTAGAACTGGGTGTCAAACTCAAATATGCAGTGGGAAAAGCTGAAAACTGCGACCAAGTCATGAGCCAACCTCAATCTCTAGTGGCCATCTCCCTCCCCTATGCAGTTCCCTGGTGTCTAGTGCCCCCCCTCACTCCCCTATACAGTTCACTGGTGTCTAAGGGCCTCCTCCGTCCCCTATACTGTTTCCTGGTGTCTAGTGGCCCCTCTCCTGTCATCCTGTGGCATCATAGTTTCAGTGCTAGAGCCATATAGGCTTAGCACTTGGGTACTTGCAGTCCAAATATAATGCGAAGTGGAGAAAACACTTTGGGCCAAAGTTGATTGCACTGTGTGCCAAATGTGGCCTGTGGGCAACAGTGACATGTATGAGCTAAGAGGATTGATAGTGTTTTATATGCACATAAAAACAAAGTAAGCATGATGGAATAACATTTGTTAATAAATCTTGGCAGAATACACAGATTAACAAAGGGCATGATGTTTTTCTCAATCAAGGTGGGAATTTTCTTTAAATGTCATTCTGACAGATCTCTAGAATTACCGGAATTGCAACTTCTTGATTCATCACATCTGTCTATTCAATAGTTCAGGAGAAAGTAAATTATTTGTATTTGCTATCACCTTTCTAAGGTATAACCATTTGGCAGTAGATTCAGACAACCGTCTTTGGCCAAGAGAGAGCTAAAAGAAAAGTAACAAACTCTCCAATACATCATTAATAACAGATGAACCTTGCAAGAAGGTAAAATAAGGTTATGATCTACTCACCCTACATTAGGTAATCCAACGATACCGATCTTCAGGGAGGTCCCGAATCGTCCAATAATAGGATGCTGCTTTGGTCCATCATCTGCTTTCTTGGGCGGCATCTAAGATGTAAGCCAAAAACCTCATCATTTTCTAAGGCAACCAGCTGGTGATAATACATGGGATTAATAAGTATACCTTTTTGGGAGCCATTTTTGCATCACATTAAGGTCTTATTGGAAAGGAATCATTGAAGAGCCCACTCCACGGCACTGAAACTACAGTTATATAGACCCCATTTTAAAAACTAATGATTTCTTAAAAGCAACCAAGAAGCCAGAAGAGCGGCCACCCTGCAAGCTAATAATAACAAAGAGGCAGAGAGCAGCCCTAGAGCACAGAAGCTGAGCAGTCACTTTCTAAACATGACACCTGACGCCATCAATACAGGCAACTGACAGCATCATGTGGAGGAAAGCTGCTAAACCAGAATACTCACCAGGCTCCTTTACACAGAGCACCAGGCCATGAATGAGGAAAGCACAAGCTCTCAGATTAAACAGGATTACGGTTTTGGGGAGGACTATAAATCTAATCCCTGAATCATTCTTGCTTTGCATCTCAGAGTATGCCGCACAAACTCCTCTGCCACTTGTTAAAGAGAGTCTGAAGCCAGATTAAAAATGGCTTTTTATCTTATATTCAGCAGGGGCATGTTTGCCCCTGCTAAAACGCCGCTATCCCGCGGCATAACGAGGGGTCTTTACCCCTCAAATCCCCCCTGCTACCTCCGGGGAGCGCTTCCGTGTGAGGCAGGGCTATGAACTGCAGCCCTGCCTCACACGCGTCTGTCAGCGGCGGATCTCCGCCTCTCCCCTGTCCCTCTCGGCGAAGGCAGACTGGCATATTTTTATTTTCAGTTGTTTAGCTGTTTTTCTATAACACTGCAGCATTCTCTAATATTTGCAGTTTGACAAATTACACTATGTATTTCAAATGATGAAACAGAACAGAGCTAATGACCCTTTGAACTTCCTGGCAGAAAAACCTTAAACAAGAAACAGTGAGAGGGCTGGTGCACACCGGAGCGGTTCTGGAGCGTTTTTTTAAACGCTTGCAGGGGAAAAACCGCTTGGCTAATGAAAGTGAATGGGATGGTGCACACCAGAGCGGGTCGTTTTTTCCACAAATGCAAACTCGGGGGCTGCAGCATTTTTTAGATTTCTGAGGCGTTTCTGCCTCAATGTTAAAGTATAGAAAAGTGGAAAACTGCTCTGAAAAACGCTAGATCAGAGCGGTTCTCCAGGCGTTTTTGTTACAGAAGCTGTTCAGTAACAGCTTTTACTGTAACAATAAGTGTAATCTGCTACACAAAAACGCTCCAGAAAACGCTAGACATGTTTAGAAAACGTCTCTGAACATGCCTAGAATCGCTCTGAAATCTGCTTCAAAAACTTCTAGCGTTTTGCAGATCTTCTAGAGGTTTTTGGTGTGCACTAGGCCAGAGCCAGGTTGAGATAAATTCTTCAGGAAAATAGCATTGCTCTCTGACTAAATTAGTGGGAGAGCTCAGAGAAGCTCTTTTGCATAGATCACAAGTGAAGTTTCTTAACTCTTCTTGTGCTGGAAACAATATGAGACTCATATCTGTGCTACTAATGTCCTATTCTGTATTACACATACAAATCATTATCTCTGAAGTTTATTATGTAGTTCACTTTAGATTCCCTTTTAAAGGACATCCAAGGTGAAAATAAACTAATCAAAAAAAATTGCATCTATCTTCCTCCTCCTCCTAAAAATGACTTTTTTAGCTATTCCACAGTTTTAGTTTATATTTTAGTTGTAGTTGTAAGTTTCTACTTTTTCATTGTTTCTGCTCAATGACACCTTCATTGAAGTATGCCAGAGCTCAAGTCTATGAAGTATTGACCCTTTTTATCTCTTTTCTGCTTTCAGAAGCCATTTACTTACAGAAAAGTGTTTTATGGCTGTAAGTACTTATCAGTGAGGGTTATGCTATAGTCTAACCCAGTCCAACTCAGACAGAAACTGTCACTTGCATACCTGATATGTAACTGTTTCATGCAGAGGAAGAAAAAAAAAACACAGCCTAGTTATTTGTGTGCTTGGCATTCTACATACACGTTTGTCTCGTGTCACATGTCACCTCGGTTGTCCTTTAAGGAATTCCTGAAGTGGTAAGGTTTCAGGCATAGATAGAAAGATGCAGATGGAGAATTAGGTGCTGAGTAAGTAACTGGATTCTCACAGTCACATGGAAACAAATGAGTAATAATGTCTGATTGGCCAAAACCAATAAAAGAGGCTGGAAAGTGTACTGGTTAAATTGAGATAAAACTGACATATCAATAAAAATGTGTGTTCCTACTTTGTATTACTCAGAGTAACCATATTTGCTTTTGTGCACAAGAAATATTGTCCATTTACAAATTATAAGTTCCCAAAGTACAGTTTATCTGCTCTGAAAGCAGTAAATGCATTTTATTCATAGCTGCTGTGATTATCACTTGTAAATTTTAATATATCATTTCTTAACTGTTTGCATGCTTGAAGCAGAGAGAGCTCCTTTTCAGCACAGCTAAGAATGTAACAATATCGGAATGTAAACAAAAGAATGTTATCTCTTTGGATGCGCATCACAAGCTGAAGGAACAAAGTGCTGTATTTAAAGAGAATCTGAAGCGAGTATAAAACTCGCTTCTTCTCTTATATTCAGCAGGGGCATGTGTGCCCCTGCTAAACCGCCGCTATCGCACCGCACAACGGGGGTCCCTTACCCCCCCAAATCCCCTCCGTCATCGCCGGGGATCTCTTCCGCATTGAGGCAGGGCTAACCGCTGCAGCCCTGCCTCACGCGCGTCTGTCAGCGCGTATCTCCGCCTCTTCCCCGCCCCTCTCAGTCTTCCTTCACCGAGAGGGGCAGGGGAGAGGCGGCGATGCTGCAGCCGTTAGCCCTGCCTCTAGGAGCAGCAAAATCTACGACCAAGTTGGGGGGTAAGGGACCCCCGTTGTGCGGCGGGATAGCGGCAGTTTAGCAGGGGCAGAAGCGAGTTTTTTACTCGCTTCAGTGTCTCTTTAACGGTCTGAATGCTGTTCTGCTACAAATGTTTTTTACTGGTAGTAGGCTATGGAGGGCTGGAGGAAGCCCCAGGTAGGTCCAGATTCCATTTATCTCTTATGTTCAGGGTCCCTTTAAGGCTTTAAGTAATCTTTTAGAGCAAAGAAGAAATGCTGAGTTTCAGACCACTTTAAGGGCTCCGCCTCTGGACACAGGAGACCAGGGTTCGAATCTCAGCTCTTCCTGTTCAGTAAGCCACCACCTATTCAGTAAGGAGATCTTGGGCAAAACTCCCTAACACTGCTACTGTCTATAGAGCATGCTCTAATGGTTTCAGCTCTGGCGCTTTGAGTCCGCCAGGAGAAAAGCACAATATAAATGTGTATTGCAGGGTGTCTGCATTATCAAACAGAAAACCATACAAACACTCTAAGATGATTAAAAATTTGTTGCGCTTAAAGAGTGTTTTAAGCTGCCGCAAATGTTGAACTGAGAGGATACTAAGGCTGCATCTGATCAGCTTTACGGTTCCTAAATAGCCATCCCTTACCAACTTCGTTTGCCTGAAGGCCACGTGCCACTCAACAGCCATATGTGCCACACCGAGGAACAACTGGAACTGCCATACTGCTTAGGTACTTGAACTCATGCCATGCTCTGATGGGGAAGTGATTAAGTGTGTGTGTGGGGGGGGGGGGGGGGGGATTAAGCACCTGTGAAAAAGGTAACAAGAGCAAAATGGGGAAGAGCTGTCAGAACAGATAAACAATTCCATGGCGATAAAGAAGCTGGGGCAAGTGGCACAGCAAGAAATCATGGAGCCCTGAACAAAAATGTTGATGATTTTTAAAGAATCCACCCGGGACCACCTAGATAATGCCTTCTCAGTAGCAGTCACTAGGTCTAGGGAGAAATGACAATTTGGGCAGGCAAAGTTGTGTTTATAAATGTAGTTATTGAGCCCAATCCACAGGTCCCCTCCCTATAGCCCTTCCCACCATGCCAGACCCATTAGTGTGGATACCCACTTACAATGCAGTTAAAGCACACTTTAGGGCAAATCTACAATCAATGAGTATATCATAAACACTCCACCATATCCAGACTGGATTAAAAAAAAATACTATAAACAGAATGTAGACCTTGCCTGGCTCTTATTGAAGTATAATGAGGTTTCTTGAAAGTGTAGTAAACTAGAAGTTGTGTAACCGTAGTCTAATGAAGGCCTCTGCAGGGAGGACTTGTCACAAAGTAAAATTCTACTATTGTGGAGAAACTGAAAAATTCATTCCGTTAGCTATATGTAATGCAGGGATCATTAGCAAACCTTACGACATCTGGTTTACACTATAAAACATGCAAGTGACACAGTTACTCCACAGGGTTCCTAGCAAGCTGTTATATGGGACTCTCAAGGATTCAGTGCTTAGAAAAAAAGTGCAATTTCAGTTACAGTCGCAGTTCAGGTTACGAGTGTTGCATTTATTACACATATAATGAATGCATAGCAAGTTAGCAAGATACTACCCAGAGAGTTCAACAGGGCTTTTCTCACTAAGAGGTTGATTAATCAAAAGCAGGTAATACTGAGGCGCAAACATAGCGCATTATCACCACACATCGTTCAATTAATCGATTAATTCACTAAAGAGGCTTGCCAGAATGCTTCACTTTACATTGCAGTCTGTAGTAACACTCCAATTAACTCAGGCCAGTTGCTAACTTACCACACACTTGCTTCCCTCTCTGTGAATTAACAGCCTATCTTTAACGTTAGAATTCTGTTTGTATTTTAAGGATTCAAAACCTTAACTTTAGAAATCTCTCCCTAAAGAAAACCTGAACTAAACATTAAAAGTCAAAATAAACATACACAAGTCATACTTGCCTCCTGTGTAGTCTACTCCTCAATCTATTTTTCCTCTCCTGTGTCCTGTTTTTCCACTGTGATCAATGGAATTCTCCGTCCTCCATTTTGAAAATGGCCATTACCCCATAACAGCTTTTTGGTCAGCACACAGTTAAACTCTAACATCACCCACTTGAGCCATAGGGAAACATGGACACATCAGTTCTCCTCTCAGCTGTAACTGACAGCAACTGATATATAACTGACAGCAACTGATATATTTCAGTTCTGACAAAATGGTGTCAGAACTGGAAGGGATCACTGTAAGAAGAAAACGGTAAGCTTCTGAGAGGAACTGATGGCAAGGTAACTATGTAATGTTCATTTGAAGTTACCTCATGTGTTTATTTTAAATAATTTTACTCAGTACAGGTTCTCTTTAACATAAAGAGAAACTCCGACCAAGAATTTAACTTTATCCTAATCAGTAGCTGATACCCCCTTTTGCATGAGGAATCTATTCCTTTTCACAAACAGACCATCAGGGGGCACTGTATGACTGATATTGTGGTGAAACCCCTCCCACAAGTAACCCCTCCCACAAGAAAAGTTTGAACTTTTGTGGGAAATAGCTGTTTACAGCTGTTTCCAACTGCCAAAAACCATGCAGCAGCTACATCACCTGCCAACAGTAAAATGTTCACTGGAGTTCCTCTTTAAAGAGAACCCAAGGCGGGGTTCTGGGAATGAAATACCCATACAGAGGATGGGTCTGTCTATAGAGCCCAGCCTCTGTTGCTATATAGATCGCTCCTAAGCCTCCCTGCGCTCTGTAATACCCCCATAACTCACAGCCGCGCTCTGCGGCTGTGTTTACCTCTCCTCTGTCAGTCTCGGCTGCTCCCCCACCTCCTGCATCACTCCGGTCCCGCCCGCGTCCCTTCCCTCCAATCAGCGGCGAGGGAAGGGACGTGGGCGGGGACCGGAGCGATGCAGGAGGCGGGGAGCGGCGAGACTGACAGAGGAGACGTAAACATAGCGTGCTCTGACAAGCTGTGTCAGCAGCGTGACTGTGTTTTATGGGGGGATTACAGAGCACAGGGGGGGGGGGCTTAGGAGCGATCTATATAGCAACAGAGGCTGGGCTCTATAGACAGACCCAGCCTCTGTATGGGGATTTTATTCTCAGAACCCCACCTCGGGTTCTCTTTAAAGAGACACTTAAAGGAAACCATAGACGGTGAAATCAAAGAGATTTTATATATACCTGGGGCTTCTTCCAGCTCCATTCACCTGGATCACTCCCACGCCGCCGTCCTCCGCTGCCCGCAGCTATGAGAACCGGGTTCCCGCTCTTCCGTCAGTCCGAGCCAGTCTAAGCTTAAGAGAAGTGCGCTGTTTGCGTATCTCTCCAGCAGCTGCTGGAGAGGTATGTAGAGGGTGCACTTCACCTGCGTAGCTGGCTCCGATGACATCAGTGACGGGACCCGGTTCTCATAGCTGCGGGCAGCGGAGGATGGCGGCGTGAGAGTGATCGGAGCGTATGGGGCTGGAGGAAGCCCCAGGTATGTATAAAATCTTTTTTATTTCACCGTCTCTGGTTTCCTTTAAGCCTGCAATGGGAAGTTAGTTTTACTCACCCTGGGCTTCTACCAACCCCCTGTAGCTGTCCTGTGCCCACGCAGTCATGATCGGATCCTCCTGTCCCCCGCCGCCAGCTACTTTCACTTGGCCGACAGGCCTTGCCACGCGTCACCTTCTACGCAATAGCGTCCTGTGCCTGCGTAGGGCTGCTAATGTGGCCAGGAACGCGTAGAAGGTGACGCGTGGCCAGGCCTGTGCAAGAGCAGTAAGCCTGTCAGCCGAAAGTGAAGGTAGCTGGCGGCGGGAGACAGGAGAATCCGATCATGACTGCGAGGGCACAGGACACCTGCAGGCAAGAAGGAGATTTGGGCGCAGCCGGCACCTCCATAGACCGTAATAGGAATTATGGCTATAGCAGTGCACAGTGAGTAACTTCGGCGCCGTCAGTTGTGCTACTCAAGTACTGCGAGTTACAAGATACTTGCAGGTGGAAGTGAAGGTATTGCCATGCACTATACACATATACACATGCACTGCAGTATTACCGGCTTTTAATGAATCAACCCCCATAATTGATGTAACACACAGCAGAACTTTTATGGAATTAAGCTCCATTCAAAAATCAGCGCCTTCAAGACTCCTTGGAAGGCTTCAGAACCGCTCATGTCCCCAAGTGCTTCCAAGCCGAGTGCGTGCGCAACCTGCAAGGGCGAGGGAATGAGGAACGGTGAAAGGACTGGGAAGGCTCTATGGGATCCTAAGGCTCGGTTTACACTTGTGCCAGGCCATGTGCGGCTGTGGTCTGGCTGGAGCCCGGGGCAGAGGGGTTATCCTTAAAGGCTATATGGGGAACGCGAAAACAGGAACAGAAAATCTATTTAGGTGCTGCACACTGAGCTGGTGGTCATTCAGATGTAGCCTTAGTGGTATGCGCTGGCGTTCTCCTCGCTATATGGGGAGCGCCTCTGCCTGCCCGGGATTATTGTGGACTGCACAGAAGTGCCACGCTTACCTCAACGGATCCCGCAAATCTGCTGCAGCATGACAAGTGTGAACAGCTCCCGTTTATAAAATAGGAGCCATTCACTGTTAGTTTTGCGATAAGCGGAGAATGGACAAAATGTCTGTTCTAAGGTTAAGTGAGAACGCAGCCTAAGGCTTCCCTTTAGATAGGCTAAGAAAGCTCTTGTAGTGTGAGCTAGCCCTTAGGGCTCTTTCACACTAGAGCACTTTTTCAGCGTTTCAACGCAAAGTCGAAAATTTGCGTTAACCAAGGTAAAATGAAAGTCCATAGACTTTCATTTTACCTTTCACACCCGATGCTGCGTTTCGTTGCAGTACGACGCACCCGGGAGCATTTTATCGTCGGTAATCTGCGTTTTCCTTGAGTTAATTACTACCGCTGCGTCTCAGCGTCACATAGCAACATCCCGACGACATGCTGCAGTCTATTCAACACGTGCAGGAAACGGCTCCTGCACACCTTGTCTAATGTGAAAGAGCCCTTAGAGGGGGAGCAAGGCCGCCAACTAGCAGCAAAGAAGAGGCCTTCACTTACCCTATCTATATCTTTAGGTCTGAGACCCTCTAGCAATGCAGTTTTAAGCACTTGTGATTTAAAAAGCTCTCGCTAATATAATGCTATGGGTTATTTAAAGAGGGATCAAATGCATAGTATTATGTTAGCAGGAGTTTTTCAAATCACAAGCTCTTAGAAATGCGCTGCTAGTGGGCCCCAGGCCTTTCACAGTCCTATCGGTATTAATAATGAAGCCTCCTTCACACTGGGAATTGCAAATTGTGATCACTAGGTAACTGCAATCACGATTTTGCATTGTGGTGTTGGCAATCTTTAGGCGATTGCATTTCTCATTCCAGTGAATAAGAATCGCGATGCAATCACCAGGAAAATGCTACATGTAGCACTCTTGCGATAGTCGGAATAGCAAACGTGCCACAATCGCTACAGTGAAAGTAATCCTTTAGAATTATTTGTGCAGCAGCACTTTGCTGATTGCGGTTAGTCAGCAAAAAGTACTTCAGTGCGAAGGAGGCCTTGGAAGTCCTGACCCAGTAGGCTTCAACACTACACTTTTATCTAAGTCCAGATACATTTCATGTATAATATGCTAAATACACTTATTTTTGTAATGTAATGACACCCTTCCACTACAGAAGCAGTATATAATGAAAACATCCTTTCTTCCTGAGTGTGGCCAAGTGCTGCTGCATTTTTGGAATAAGTGACTGAACTACCACTAACCACTCAGGCTGTGTGAGAGGGTGTGCCCACTGCCCTGCCTCCAGTACAAATCAATGTAGGGAGGTGGCAGGCTAGAGGCATACATATGGAGTACATTTGAAATCGGCGCCGATAGACTTGGGGCGCAGGATACATCGGTATATGGCTGATCCTGCTCCTGCACAAGTCCGGGTCGATTTAATTACTATTCCCCCTCTAGGCCGCCATGGATAGTGGGGGAATGAAATAATTCGGCTTCCAGCGATTGCTGGAGGCCGAATTATTATGTTTTTAAGCAACCTCGGCTCCGTCTTATGACGGAGCCGACGTTACTCACTGAGTGCTGCAATAGGAATGATTCCTATTGTAGTCTATGGAGGCGCCGGCTGCGCCCAAATCTAGCAGCGCTGAAAAGCACTGCTCTGATACATATGAAATCAGCGCCGGTAGACTTGGGCGCAGGATACAGCCGGTATATCAGAGCAGTGCTTTTCAGCGCTGCTAGATTTGGGCGCAGCCGGTGCAACCATAGACAATAATGGCAATCACTTCTACAGCGGTGCTCAGTGAGTAATGTCGGCTCCGTCAAAAGACGGAGCCGAAGTTGCTTAAAAAACACAATAATTTGACCTCCGGACTTGTGCATAAACAGGATCAGCCATATGCCGGCTGTATCCTGCGCCCAAGTCTACCGGCGCTAATTTCATATGTATGCCGGTATATGGATGATCCTGCTTCTGCACAAGTCCGGGCAGTGTTAATTACTATTCCCCCTCCAGGCCGCCATGCATAGTGGGGGAATGATACAATTCATCTTCCAGCAATTGCTGGAGGCCGAATTATTGTGTTTTTAAAGCTACTTCGGCTCCGTTTTTTGACGGAGCCGACGTTACTCACTGAGCGCAGCTGTAGAAGTGATTGCCATTATAGTCTATGGCTGCGCCCAAATCTAGCAGCACTGAAAAGCACTGCTCTGGGCTAGAGTGAAGGACAGAGGTTGGATGGCAGGCTGTCCATACTATGCCAAAAACTACATGCCCATTAACAAGAATCTGCTTCAGATCATTCTCATACACTGAAACCTATATTGCTTCTATGAGAGGAAAAGGGAAGCAATATAGGTGTGTGCTGTGATTGCACATGGACAGATGAGAGGTGATCCCATGGTGGATTTAGCAACCTTGCATCAGCATTACGTGAGAAAGGCTATAGGATG
This sequence comes from Hyperolius riggenbachi, assembly GCF_040937935.1. NCBI lineage: Eukaryota > Metazoa > Chordata > Amphibia > Anura > Hyperoliidae > Hyperolius > Hyperolius riggenbachi. The sequence continues at coordinate 252,116,354 of NC_090652.1, forward strand.
AGCCAGGCCTGACAGAGCTGCTGCAGTCACATCTATGCAACGTGCATCTAGTGATTGCTGTGTGATGAGCTATGCTGGCAGCATCAATGGAGAGAGCCCTGTAAGTCTGCGCCCACGGGAAGGATGGGTGACAGCACACGTTCACAGGGGAGGGGCGGGCTCACCTCTCCTCCGAGTCACGTGTCACTCCCGGGATTGATTTCAATGAGCACCGGTACAAGGCTTCCAGGATCTCCTGGGCACGTTCAGCAGCCGGCGTCCCAGAGACGGAAAGGGCGGGGCCCTGGGGGCAACGTGCTCACATCGCAGCTGTTGCATTGGCTGGCGGGGCGGGGTGAGAGGTCAGTGCGACAGATGACTGCAGAGAGGAGAGCATGCTGCTTCCTGTACCTCTCTAGCTTGACATGTGTGCTGTGCTCTGCAGCATTAGGAAAGCCACAAGCCTACCTCCTCTATGGCTATTAGATCAGCTCGATCAGATGCCATTGGAGAAAAAGAACGACTAGCATTCCACAATTCCAGCATAAAGCAGTACAGCAATGTGATATGAAGCACATTGATAAATATGAAGGATATTCATTTACAGAACACTGCAGCATTTGTTTAAAGAGGAGCTGTCAGCCATACTATCTCAGAAAACACACACGCACGCACACACACACACACACACTCTTGCTCTGCTTGCATAACATATGTATTGTACTGCCCACGTTTTGATATAAGTGATTTTTCTACAGTAAAGAAGAAAAAATGCTTAGCATTTCCCATATTAACTGTGGCTATTTTGAAGCTGATCCTGATGTGATTTCCTCTGCCTGTTTTGCCCGCCCTTTACTATAGAAAGTGCATTGTTTCAGCATGAGAAATATTGGCCAATCAGAGAGGAGCTATGGGCCCCGGTGCAAGTTTAGCCTTGGGGCCCCCCAAGCACTCTATGCATAACAATTGATACGGCGCACCAAAACCAATCAAGGACAACCACAGTGTCAGGTGCAAGAAGGGGATGGGAAACTGTGTGTTAATGCTCACTACTATTCAAATCAACTATAGAAGTGAATATTATCAGCACAGGACCAATAAAGAGCTAATACTGTGTTTGAGGGGTGGGGGCCCCTCTATCCCAAGGGCTCCGATGCGGTGGCTATCTCTGCACCCCCTATTGCTACGCCCCTGAACAGAGGTGTGGAAGGTAAACCGGCTTCAGCCAATCATGCTGCATTAGTTAAGTTAAGTTAAGTTTAAGTATAGCAGCAAAAAAAAGGACAACCCAGCATGCTATGCAACTTCCTTTTTGTGTACCAAATTTTGTGTGTACCAAATAAGAGTCAGGTAATCTGGGGAATGATCATTTATCAACAAGAAAAGTAATAGTGCTTTTAACTTTTCGATTGCCTGGTTAGCAACCCTATTACTTGTTTACCAGATAAAAATAAATAATTGATTTTATGCCCAACAGTTACACTTTAAGTAGGCTTACATCAAGAGAAAAAAAAATCTGGACTGGAGGCCAGTGGGAAAAACCTCACATAATAATGTAATAAATAGGACTAATTCATGCATATCCGCTTGTCTGGTCCGAAAAGCGAAGCTTCATACTAAATTCTCAAGCCTGACCTTGTATGTCCAGCGGGAGCGAACAATGTATTATTATTATTTATTGTATTTATAAAGCACAAACATATTACGCAGCGCTTGCACAATAGTTAAATGGGTTAACATACAAGGTAGGACATACAAGGAAAAACCAGATCATGCAAATGTTACGATAACAGTAGTTCAGTGTCTTTGGCCAAAATAGAGGCTGTTCTAGTCCACAAGAGGGGTGACGGACAGTAAGGTTGCATAATCAAGCTAGAAACACTAGGGAGGAGGGCCCTGCAAGAGGCCTTCAATCTAAAGGGTGTGGGTAGATATAATAAGTGCATCTGTTGAGAGAGTGCCCAGCAGAACGTATTATCGTGCTGATGTAGGCGGGTATGCGAGCATGAAAATGTGAGTCTTGAGGACTCGTTTGAATGTATAAAAGTGATGGCGAGATTGATGGCTGGTGGGAGCAAGTTCCAGAGAGTGGGGGCAGCCCTAGTGGAGCCTTCAAAGGTGTCAAACAAAATAGGCTTCCCCTGGAGCCCTAAGGCCACTTAACCATTTAGGTTCCTGTTTGAAAATGCAGAGGAACTAGGGGGGAAATCACCTAAGCATGGCATGTGTAACGTCTCTTGGAGTTCATCTAAGCTGTGGCAATTAAATAAAATGTTAAGAAAGACTAATAGACTTAGAGCAAGCAGATGCAGTATAACAAACACTATATTCTAAAGGGATGCCTCTTACTATTGTAATGCCCTCACTGCACGGAACAGCATGTAATAACGGAGACAAATACATGCTCTTCTGCTGTTACAGAACAAGTTTTTATCAATGGGCTTCCGTAAATTACTGAACTTCTACCCACCTGTGAAAATATTGATGAATTAGCAAAAAAAAAAAAAAAAAAAGTTTAAAGTACCGAATGATGTATTTTCCCGGTGTTTTTTTTTTTTTTTCATCAAACAGCCTTCGATGAATTGACGCCAAAGGCTTTGTTCACAAAAATGGTTTTAGAGTATGTTTTGAATGCTTTCATGAATTGTTGCACTATATTTGATTACAACACATGCTGCCTGCAGCTTCTCAGAGGCAGTTGTTGCTTCAGCCTCTTCTGGGAAGAAGTTGTTACTTTAACCTCGTCTGGGAGGCAGTTGTTTCTTCAGCTTTTCAAAGCAACTGCTTTGATAGGTGTTAACCTGTAGAAGACTGTAAACAGACTCTGACGTCTCATTAAAATCATGTTTTTATATTAAAAATCGGTTAAACATGATTGCCCTAACTACAACGCCACATCCCCGCGGATGTTTTTATATTAAAAATCTGTTAAACATAATTGCCATAACTAAAACGCTGCATCCCCGTGGCTGAAATCTAACTAAATCCCCCCACACTCCCCCTCGCAAAATCCACGTCTTTCTTGATCGTGGATATTGCTGCCCTGGGAGGCAGAGCTTTTAAGCCGCAGCTCTGCCTCCATGCGCGTCTATCAGCACGTATCTCCGCCTCTCCCCCGCCCTTCTCAGTGAAGGAAGACTGAGGGGGGCGGGTGGAGGCGGTGATCCGCGCTGATAGACGCGTGTAGAGGCAGAGCTGCAGCTGAAAGCTCTGCCTCTCACGGAAGCGCTCCCCGCAGTGTGCCCCGGGGAGTTTGGGGGGATTTAGTTAGAGTTCAGCCGCAGGGATGCAGCGTTTTAGTTAGGGCAATAATGTCAAAGTTATTTTTAATATAAAAACATGGTTTTTATGAGACTTCAGTCTCTCTTTAAAGAGACTCTGTAACAAAATGTTCAGCCTTAGTTCTTCTATCCTATAAGTTCCTTTGCCTGTTCTAATGTGCTCTGGCTTACTGCAGACTTTCCTAATTGCACAGTGGCTGTGTTATCTCTGTTATATGATCTATTCTGTTTTCTTCTGTTGGCTCTGTCGGGTTAAGGCTGGAATGTGTAGAATGTGCAGGGCTGCTTGTGATTGGATAGAAGCGATACACACCCTCTGCAGGCCCCCTGCAGGCTCTGTATGACTCACACACTCTGCTTATGTGAGCCTATCACAAGCTGGTTAGTTTGTTTGTAAATACTGCCTAAAACTGTTAATTACAAGCCAGGATTGCAGCAGAGAGTGGCAGAAACAGCACAGAGGGGTCCAGGAGAACATAATGAATAGAATGGTATGCTTTTTGCTGTAAAAAAATAGAGTACAGATTCTCTTTAAATAACACAGAACCTGATTTTAACAGCACTAACAAAATATTTCCCTGTCAGGGGAATAAAACTTAGCGTTTAATTATACATTAAAATGAGAATGAGACTGTCATACCATTAGCTACATACAAGTAGTTGATACAGTAGGAAAGTAATATTTTGGAGAGTTCTCTCCTCCTACTTCAACTATAAAGTGCTTAGTTACAAATTACAAAGACCCCCCACCATACAAAACCCGACATGTTTCACTTCCTATTGGAAGCTTTATCAAGGGACAAAAGTGCAGTGCATTAGTGCATATAGTGAAAAGATGATTACAGAGTAATTTAAAACATTGTAAATGGTAGCAAAGCGTATAGGCCTATGATAACAGCCTGGCCAACATGGCGGAAGAGCCCCTTCTTTTATACTGTCCAGAGGTCACATGAGGTGGGTGTGGCGCGGGTATCCGCCCACTCTCCTTCATTCCTAGCTCCTCATTGGTCCAGACATCTATCAGTCACAGTATTATCCAATCGAGGAGGGACTCAATACTTCACCATGAATCTTAAAAGTACCCTTTATAGGGAGATTTGAACTCTACAAAAACAAATCCATATAGCGCATTACCTTAGCCATTTGGTCTTCACTTGTGGTAGAGAATGCTTTCCTAGAAAGGCATAAAGAACATAGGAACTACTCATTCCGAGAAACCAGCGCTCTGATTGGTTTGACAAGGTCACGTGGGCCGCTCCGAAGTCGGCCAATGAAGAAACAACACACTGGCGTCATCACCAAGCTAGCAGCGTGATTGGCCCCCCTGCGGGCGGCCAATCAGCGGCATGTGAAGGCGGAGATATCTCCGCATGTACGTTTATCATAGGGCAGCGGCAATGCGTGGGAACAGGGGGCGGATCTCTCACCGATAACCATTAGGTTGGGTTGTTCATTTGACGCCCACCTCGCTGTCATTGGTGGATATACGTGATGGGGGGAGTGGGATGACAGTGTAAACACATCACGCCCCCTGCTTTATCACGTAAATTCGTATTGCTGTATCATCTTCTAGAATTCGAGGCTATACATTCTAGGGAGTGGTTATTGACATCCATGGCCGAGGGGGACAGATATGGACTTTTAATAACACACATACCAACATTTTAAACACCAAAGTCAGGGGTAGTTATTAACGATCATCTATTGCCCAGGGGAAGCTGGTAGCTACAGTTCTTAAATACAGTATTTACATACTCAGGTAAGTATATACCAAAATGTATATAAATCTTAGCAAAGATAGCAATAGAGTTATTTCCAAGGCACTGGTATATATAACACAATACATAATTAGGGGGCAACTGTTGAGGGTGGGTGCAATTATAGGAATGGTGTATAGGTGAAACCTTCATTGAGGCCACCCGGAGACAAGGTACCCATCCTATATATCCATTGGGCCTCAATTTGTCTCAATTTCTGATCCAGATTTCCTCCTCTTGGGCCCATCCTCCATTGTTGAACTACCCAATACCTTAACCCTTCGGGGTTACCCCCATGATGTTCCAGGAAATGGCGTGCAACAGATGTATTGCGTTTGTGTTTAATGTCACCGATGTGCTCCAGGATACGTGTTTTGACTTGTCTGGTCGTTTCTCCAATATAAATATAAAGACAGGGGCACCTAAGTGCATAGACAACCCCCTCCGTATTACAGTTGTAAAAATCCCATATGTCAAACACTCTTCCATTTTTTGGTGCCCTGAATTCTTTACACTTTTCTACATAGTCACAGGCCTTGCATTTTCCACACCTGTGCATACCATTCATATCTGTATTCAGCCATGTTTTCTTCTTCCCTCTTATGGTTTTCTGAGCCTGTGGTAGATAGGAGTGTGTTAATGCGTCCCCCAGGTTTCTACCCCTCCTGTAGGTGAACTGTGGGAAGTTAGGTAGGATCTCTTTTAACTGTGGGTCTAACATTAACAAGGACCAGTGTCTCTCCATAATTTTTTTCACATTCGGTGATTGGTTGGTGAAGGTGTTAATAATTCTTGTCTTTCCCTTATCTATCTTATCTCTAGTTCTCGGGACAAGGAGCTCACATCTCTCCGTTTCTATTGCTTTCTCCTCTGCTCTCAGCAAAACATTATCTGGGTACCCCCTTGCTTTGAATCTTCTCTTGAGGTTACAGCATTCATTTTTAAAATCCTCCTGATTCGAACAATTTCTTTTAGCCCGTAGGAACTGTCCCTTTGGGATCCCCCTTTTTAATGGTGCAGGGTGATAGCTCTCCCACGCTAGAAGGGAATTCGTGGATGTCGCCTTTCGGAATATTTTAGTGTCCAGACCACCATCCTGGTTTTTCCATATTTGTACATCCAGGAAGTTTATTGTACTTTGGTCAATTTCATAGGTAAAGAACATTCCGATTTGGTTGTTATTGAGCAGGGATATAAATTCGACAAACATGTCTCTGGGGCCGTCCCACAGAATGAAGACGTCATCTATGAAACGGCCCCAGAAGACTATGTGGGAGGCATAGATTGCCAGATCTTCCCCGAATACATAGGTATCCTCCCACCACCCAAGGAATAAATTTGCATAGGATGGGGCACACGCTGTGCCCATGGCACAACCCCTCTCCTGTAAGTAAAACTGGCCCTGAAACAGAAAATAGTTGTGTGTCAGAATGAATTGTAACAGTTGCATTAAAAAGATGGAGTGTTCCCTCATATGTATACTTCTGGTTTTGAGGTAATAATCGACTGCCTGTATGCCCAAGTCATGCCCAATGTTGTTGTAGAGGGCTTCTACATCTAGGCTAGCCAGCCATGTATTCTTGGTGATCTTAATATCACTCAGTTTATTAAGCAAGTCCATTGTGTCCCTCAAATATGATGGCAAAGCCTCCACATATGGGCGTAAAAAGTAGTCAACATATCTACTGGCATTTTCTGTCAGGCTGCCATTTCCCGAAACTATCGGACGTCCGGGAGGTGATGTAATATTTTTATGCACCTTGGGGAGGGCATAGAACGTTGGTATCGTAGGGGATTTATTGAGAATCTTGTCAAAGTCTGTGCTGTCAAGGATGCCTTTGGTTTTTGCCATTTTAAGGAAGTCCTCCATTTCTCTATGAAAAATCTCAGTGGGGTTCTTATCAAGTTTTTTATATTGCTTACAGTCCTTTAATAATTTTTGACACATTTGTACATATTTGTCACGAGTCATGATCACAATATTACCCCCCTTATCTGATCTTTTAATCACAATTTGGTCATTCTTCATCAGTCTTTCTAAGGCCTTTTCCTCTCCTTTACTTAAATTTGACATCTTTCTGCAGGATTGTGTTCCAGAATTTCTAGCCAAATCCTCCAAGTCTTTTGTTACCACATCCAAAAAACATTGGATTGAGGGATAGTTATTAATGCTTGGGCAGAATTTACTCTTTGTGGGCAAATTGCTCACAGGGGTCCCCACCTGCACCACTCCGGTGCTGTTTTCTTCAAGCAAGGAGTTTAAAACATCAAGAGCCAGTTCATCTCTCTCATAGGTTCTCTTATTAGTCATGGTTGGTGTGTTCATAAACTTATGAATCGCTAATTTACGGGCAAAGAGATTAACATCTTTCACTGTCTCAAAGAGATCGAAATTGGGGGTGGGGACAAAGGATAGTCCTTTTGTTAGTACTGAGATCTCTGCTTGGTCTAATATTTGCTCAGAAAGATTGATAACTAACAAATACAGATTCTCTTTAACAGCTTTCTACAAACACCTAGGCAGTTGCAGGGTGTTGTTTGAAGGCAGTTGAGAAGCTTTTAACTGCAATGTTTCACAACTATCCATGTGAACCAAGCCTAAAATTCACTGGGTTGCAACTGGAATTACAGTAAAAATGACTCCTAGGCCATATGCAATTCACTTTTTCCCCAAAATTTTCTCCTAGGTGATATTTACACACCTTGACAATAAAATGTCCTTTAAAGAGACCCATGGAGGACGAACATTAGAGATTTATACATACCTGGGGCTTCCTCCAGCCCCATCAGCCTGGATCGCTCCCACGCGGCCTTTCTCCGCTGCCTCTGTCCACCGGTACCGTGTCCCGTCATTTCGGCCAGTCGAGCCAGTTGGCGCAGTGCGCTCCCTTCGTACTGCGCAGGCGCATGCGTACAGAGCTGGAGGGAGCCCCTGTGCATGCGGAAGACTGGCCTCATCTGGCGGACGTGACGGGACCCGGTACCGGCGATAGAGGCAGCAGTGACGCGGCATGGGAGCGATCCAGGCTTATGGGGCTGGAGGAAGCCCTAGGTATGTATAACATCTTTTTTTCATTTTTAAGCTTTGTTCTTCTCTTGTTCCCTTTAAGCCCCGAGCAAACAAGAAAATAGTAAAATAATTTTGATAGTACTTTTCAACCAATTTTTAGGTACTTTTTCAATTGTAAAGAACTTAAAAGTTATTTTAAAGGAATCATCAGGTGAATTTACAAGGGGCTGGAGAAAGCCCAGGTGAGTAAAGCAGATTTTTGTAAATTTGCCTGATGATTCCTTTAAAAAGATTACGAAAATTATTTTCTAGGACATCACTCGGGAGAAAAAGTTAATTGCATATGGGCCCTTGACTTATACAAATATCACTAGATACTTATAGTGTTTATATTAGTCGAAGTGGACGAGATCTTGATGATGGAACATGAGAAACAGGTTCATATCTCTTCACAAGGAATTTATTCACACACAGGTATGAGCAGGCATTTAACTACAAATCATGGGCTCCGCCATATATCTTTTAGGAGGGGGGGGGGGGGGGGGGGCAGTGGTGATACCTGCTGAGTGAATATTGCAGCTCTGTTTACATAGTACAAAATCAGGGAGAGGCTAAATCAGGAGGTCACTGTAGAAATAAATTGTTATAAAGCGGACCTGAACTCTTGCAAAGGAGAGAGGGAGAACACCAAGAAATCCACTCTGTGTCCACCCTGCATGCGTTTATAGAGAACAGCCTGTCTAATTCTCCTTTCTTAGCAAGTAATAAGCTAGTGTAATTTGATCTCCCTGCTGTCTGCCGAGTTAAGCTAATATGTAAACACAGGAGATTAACCCTTTCTGTGCTCCCAGCAAACCAGGAAGTAACTATACTGCAGCATCTCTGAAGGCACTCTATTATCTATACCAAGGAAATGTTCTTCTGTAAAGGTTATTATGCAGTTGCCTATCTTTTAGAGCAGAGAGGAAGTTTTGAGTTTAGACCCGCTTTAAAGAACGTCCAGATCAGGACCAAAGAGGGAAGGAGGATGATCAGAGGCTGCAGAAATGGCCTTGGAGGATGGGCCTCCCCACTAGACATACAAATTAAGGTATATATATATAATGCTATGAGGATTGAGAGCTGCACATTTAAGAATATAACTTAAGGATCTAATAAAAACATTGACATTTCATAATGGACTATCTGACCTCATCCATAGCTCCCAACTGTCCCTCTTTGGGAGCCCTGTCCCTCTCTCCCTCTTTCCTCCTTATTTGTCCCTCTTTCATGATGTTGTCCCTCTTTCTATGTAAATATATGTATTTCTCTACTGAAAAATGTGTTTAATTGCCTCTAGACTTTATTACCATCTTTTAAATTGATTAATTTCTTTTTTTCAAATGTTAATATGAAGGAAAATCCACCAGGATAGAAAGGACCAGTGTGGTTTGAATTATAAAATAAAATATTTTTCTTATGAAATCTTAATGGTATGCGTGACTAGGGGGTGTGCTGGGGGCGTGGTCAGGGGTGTGGCTTAAGTGTCCCTCTTTCTCATCTCAAAAAGTTGGGTGGTATGCCTCATCCCATCCGTGCAGAAGGCTGTATGAGCCTGCTCTTGAAAAGTTACCCAGTGCCAAAGTTTAACGACCTGAAACTCCCTCTCTTGTTAGTTCTCTGATTCACGCATGCTATTTGCATTAGCCAGACACGTATGCAGAGAAACAGATGAGAACTGCACCCAACACCATAAGATGTAGTGGGTGGAGTTGAGTGTGGGTACCCACTGGATAGAAGGCCATTCCTGGATCCATGCTTTTGAATTACAGTATACTGGCTCATACAGGAGTGTGCTCCCACACTTTTACTTTGTGGATTCTTGGCAATATTCTTATTGGATGGAGTTCCAAAGGGGTTTTAAGGGACTCGGAGGTCCAGCAGGAGGTCTATGGTCACCTAAATCCAGGATGTCATCAGTTCAGCTATGACCTTCTCTAAACTGATTATAACTATCAAATGTCACACACGTACTTGATGCCACATGGTACAGGCTGTCGCGGTGATGCCGGATGTGACAGTGGGGGAGGCCAGGAATTGTGCCAGCGGACAAGTGAGATTTTAGGGAGCATGAGTATGGGGAGGAGGCATAATTTTTTATACTAGGCGGCAGCCAGGGAGGTGCTAACAATGAGGAAGATTTCTAAAATATCTACCGGAAATCAGTCTGCGGTGTATGGGCAGGCAACAGATCCCTCTGATTAGATTCGATCAGAACGAGATCTGTCTCAAAGTCGATGGGATGTCTCCTGCTTTGGATGATTTTTTTGAAAAAAACAAGAATTTTGCAGCAGAAACAATATTTTTATTAAAACAGCAACGACTCTTTGATTAATCAGCAGTCAGGTAGTATCTTCAGAACTATGCGTGGAGCTGGGCCATAATATGGTCCTTTAAAGGTACATCAGATAAAACGCTGTGCCACACCCTTATCATTTCTCCATCTTGATCAAGGCCGCTTTTTATTTCCCTTATTGTGCCATGACAAATACTAACCTCCATGCAGCCAAAATGATCACTTTTTCAGAGTCCAGGCTGTGTCTCCCTTCCCCTCCAGTTCCTTTGTTGGCTTCCTATTAAATTCAGAGCAACCTGCATAATTCACCTCCACTTACTTTGCGTCTTACATCTGTGTCCCTCATTATATTCCAGTCTCCTCTGTGTGCTTCCCAAGACTTTTCTCTGTCTCTTTTTCTGTGTCCTGCCTGAACCTTTGGAACTTCCCTCTTCATACTGCAGCCGTCTTTTCCAGTCGCATTTACAGATAAACCTTTGGCTGAAGTTTTCTTGAGGTCGCATAATAGGTACCTTCAGATTATCGGGATTTTTTGAAAGCTAGTCTACAGGATCTCTTCATCAAAGCCTGAATTTAAATTAGATGCGCCTGAGGCTTTGAATTAAAGGCACACTGTAAGTGGAAGGCTGAAGACATACAGGTCATTAAATGCCAACTCGGGGTAGAAACAAAAGAGGCACCTCCCAATGCCCAGTCAGCCTTACAACAACATTTAGACTTAAAGCGGAGCTGAACTCAGAATTTCCTCTCTACTCTAAAAGAACCTTTAAACAAAAAAATTTTTGTTACAGCCGATACAAATCCTAAAATAAATCTGCACTGTTTCTACTTCCTGATTCATGGAAGCAGACATATTGTTAAAATCCTGTGCTTTCAAATGGGCTTATCTCCCATCTCTGCTGTGGCAGTCATGTGACAAAGGGGAGAGATCGAATTACAACTTGTGATTAGACACAAATAAGTGGGGATCAAACATTCTAAACTCTCTGGATAGTATACTGGTTAAGGGCTCTGCCTTTGACATAGGAGACCAGAGTTTGAATCCTGGCTAGGGTGAGTACCTATTCAGTAAGAAGTCTTTGGGCAAGACTCCCTAACACTTCAGGGTGGCCCCTTAAGCGTGCCCTTAGTGGCTGCAGCTCTTGAGCACTTTAAGTCGATCGGACAGAAAAATCGATTGGACAGTAAATCTGCTTAAAAGTCTCATTGTGTATTCCCAGCATTAGTGAGTGTTGGGTTGTATGCTTCAATTGCAGAATCTATGTACAAACACAACCTGCTGCTCTTTTAGCAAATTTGAAAGCTTTATTATGCATATGACGTCTTAAACTGCATATATCCTAGGAAATTAACCTCCTGTTAACCAGTTTAGGTGGAGCACTTCTTATACATATGCACGCCACATAACGCAACCAAACACTCAGCTGACTGTTCACACCGTAGCAGCTCAACTCGGTGCAACCTGTGCACTGCATAGCACCTGGTATCAGCGCAGCTATATCTGCAATGCCATAGTCAGCGGCCGTGTACCCCCTCCCCCCACCCCAGTTTCTACAATTCGGAGGGGGAATAGTATTTAACGCCACTGGGAATTTTGGCGGCAGCAGGGTGAGCCGTCATTCAGCTCGCCCTGCGCCCAGCTCACCGGCAGCGATATAATATGTACTCGTTCATGCAGTGTAAGCTAGGCTTGAGCTTAACCACTTAAAGACCAAGCAAAATTTTAAACTTCTGCAATGCCTATGCAAGATCTCTGGGAATTTTTAGTCTACCCAAATGAATCTGGTGATTTTGGCGCTGGTCGCTTGGCGCCAGAGTTGTGCACCGCCATAGCACTAATGCTATAGTGAGCACCCCATGCAAGGGTAATCGGGGTTCCTGCAATAGCCGGACCCCGAACTACTTCTCCCTCCAAGTTGCTACAACTCAGAGGTAGAATAGTTTTTTGCGCTACCATGAATCGGGAATTTCAGCAGCAGCAGGGCGCCCAACTGACACATACATGTACATATGTGTACGCTACTGTTTTTTTCTTTAAAGTGAACCAGAGACGAAGCACCCTTGTGTATTTTACCATAGAAATCAGTGGGAACATTAGAGAAAACATTTACCATGCTCTCTGTTCCATCCTCACTGCTAAAAGTGTCTGTTATCTAGCTGAGATAAGAATCCCGGACTGAGCATTGATTCTGGCTTTGCTATAATGACTCAGCTATAATGATTCCTGAGCAAAGCCAGCAGGGGGCAGGCTTGGACTTGAAGACAGCAAAGAACACAGTCTCAGCTATAATTATTCTGTAGCAAAGCCAGACCGACTGCTTAGTCGGGATTCTTATCTTAGAGGTGATAACAGGCAAATTAAACAGAGAACAATGTAACAAAGAGCAGATTAGGTGTTTACTGTCATGTTCCCACTGATTTATAAGGTAAAATACATGAGGTTGCTTCATCTCTGGTTCTCTTTAAGGACAAATAGGGTTTTCTTTTGATACCATTTAACGACAATAAGTCTGTAATTTGCTTGTTTTTTTAGAGAAGATATGCTTACCAAAATGTCTGAATTTGTAACCAAAAATATGTGAATATCTCAAATTGCAACAGTAAAACTTTCAGAAACAGATTGTTCCATACGTTTTCTATGCAGACATTTCAACATTTTGTAGATTAATTTTTGTAGATTAATTTTTTAGTTACATTGCAGGGAGTAGAGGTGAATTGCACTGAATAGAGGTGAAAATTAAGATTTTATAGGGCTGATGAATGAAAGCTAGCGCGCAGAAGCAGCGCGGACTAATACTAGTGGGTGCACACTATATGCGGTCCCGTCAGCATAGCGTGCGCTCTTCACTTACACGCAAACTTTCCTATTGCCTCGTAGCTCGACCACAATACTCCTGTAGCGCGGCCACTACTATGTAGCTCAGAAGCTCTTTTCTTCTAACAGCGATTCCTTCCAGTTCCGACTAGATCTAATCGGAACTGGAAGTCTTAGGGCTCTTTTCCACCATAACAGTTGCTGTCAGTTATAACTGAAAGGACAACTGATGTGCAAGGTAATGACCATGTTTCCCTATGGCTCAAGTGGGTGATGTTAAAGGATAACAGGCTGCTGACCCAGAAGCTGTTACGGGGTTATCGCCATTTTTAAAAATGGATGACAGAGAATTTCATTGATCACAGTGGACAAACAGGATGCGGGAGAGGAGAAAGAGATTGATGAGCAGACTACTCGGAAGGTAAGTATGATGTGCGTATGTTTATTTTGACTTTTATTTTTCAGTTTAGGTTTGCTTTAAGCTATGTACACATGCTGGATTGGACTCGGCTGTGGCGACCGATAACGCTATGGCTGAGGATCTAGCATGAATCCAGCATGTGTATAGCGGCTGCATAACGTCTGGTAATGATCCACCTACTGTGCATAGCAACTTTAAAGAGGAACTGTGACCAAAGACTGAACTTCATCTAAATCAGTAGCTGATACCGCATTTCCCATGAGAAATCTTTACCTTTTCTTGAATAGATCATCAGGGAAGTCTGTATGGCTGATATTGTGGTGAGACCCCTCCCACAGTGTGATAACAGGACCTAGGTCCTGACATCACACTGTGGGAGCCTTGTTGCATTGTGGGAAATAATGACTGTTTCCAACTGCTAAGCAACCAGTCTCCACCCCCTGTGCATACAGTATGTATATCTATCAAAAAACAATCTTTTAGCCTATTGCATTGTCAGAGGGTTTGGTTATAAATAATGGCAGTTGATGCTGTCTGGTTTTTTTTCTTGCTTGCCAGTAGTAAAGATGATGACGTGCAGGCTGAATGTGGATCAAACCATATTACATGGCGAATAGCAATCATTTCTTGATCTATATTCTATTTTTTAAGTTCTCACTTTGCAATGTATTAATTTTTTTCCCCATTTTCGCTAAAGTTCCTCTTTAAAAGAGATGAGTGTAAAAGGCCCAATATCCATTACAAAAATACTTATGGAACAGAGGGTAAAAAATACAAAGCAAAATTAACCCCCCCTTTCCATTTTTTAAATATACGGTACATATTGGTATTTCTGTTTGCTGGTCTGCTGAATTTTTTATGCTATTTCATGCTTCTTCTTTTTTTAGGAGAATTGACTTTGCAGCTGGCAGTGCATTATTTTTCACTGGACTCTCACAATGAAATATGCAAATTGTGTGTTTTTTTATATAACATAAACCAGGGTGATTCTTTAAATAACCCCATTCAACTCCTATTTTGATGTGCGTGGCATGACTGTCCTCCCCTTCGCTGAGTGTCACGCCATTGATGGAATCCCTGTTTTGTCTCTGCCTTTCACTGTGATTTCCCATCATTACGGACCTCTTGAATCCCTTGAATAAAAATGCAGTCCTCTCTGACAGTCTCTTTCTTTGCTTTCCTTTCTGTGTGATTTTCCGTCATTATGGTTCTTGAATTTCTTGAATAATGATATATGCTATGAACAAATAGATGGAGGAGTAATGGTTTCATCAGTGTTTTCTGAAATTTGTACCCGGGCTCCAGCAGCATGCACAGGAGCAGAGAGCTGATTGTACAGCAATATTTTACATTCCCCTGTCTATCCGGCTCATGCATTTGTAATTCACTGCTGGATTGCTGCATGTGCTCTCGCCAGGTCTGTCTTTGAAACAAGAGGCTGGCTGTTAGCACATCGCTGGAAAATTGGTATCTTAAGCTTGTTAGCCATGACTGTCTACAGGAGAAGTTTCCGGAGGAAGTTTTCTAGCCTTGATGAGGAGCTGTTGGCTCTGATACAGAATACTGTACTAACAACACTCATTTAATGATGTTGTTCAGGAGACAGTGCGCCATTTCACATATTGCTAAAGGTGCCCATACACTCGTCAGATTGGCAGCAGATAGATAAGAAATGCATCTGATGATCTATCTGATGCGTTTTTAGAATATTTTTTACCAGGATAGAATTCCAATAGATTTCAGTTTGAAATCTATTGAAATTCGATCTGATGGCATTTTTTTGCCATCAGATTTCCATTAAGGCCAATGCAAACTGATAAGCAATCTCATCATATCGACCTAAATTTTCCACCCTGCAAGTTCGATGGAAATCCATCGAAATCGATCGAAATCGGCTGTCGATCGGTCGATTGGCCAACCGATTTGCAATCGATCTATCGATCGATCGATCGGGATCGATCGGTCGGCCAGAAAATCGGCTGAGTGTATGGGCTGCTTAACGCTTTAACAAAAAAAAAAAAAAAGAGGCAAGCATGAATGTTTAGTTCTATGCAAGCAAAAATTCATTTGTGCATAAGACCCTTGATTGGCTGATGCCATAGAGAACACTCTTATGCTGGAAATACACCATGCAATTTTCCGTCAGATAGATGCATTGATAGATAATTTCCGACAGGTCCTATCTGATTTCCGATCATTTTTCTGATCGATTTGTATAGAAGTGATCAGAAAATTGATCTGACACACACACACACACACACACACACACACACCCCATACACACACACACTGACATTTTAGTATAATGTTCCTTTTATAAAACTCAATAAAAAAATATTGAAACAGGAAGGGCTGCCAGGCAACAGGCATTGTTTAAAAGGAAATAAATATGGCAGGTCCATATACCTTTAACTTCAGTTGTCCTTTAAAAGCTAAAACACTTAAAGGACTTACGATGCTAGTTTTCTAAAAAAAAATAAAAAAGTTAGATACCTGTGTCAGTTTGTAAGGCACGGAGGATGCCGTCCGCCCCCTCCGTGCCGTTCCGCCAGGTCCTCGCCGCTCGATATCCCCCCGAACGTCCCCCGACTGCACGACCCGGTTCAGGCTCTCCAGCCTTCACAAAGATGGCCGCCGGAGCTGGCCGCGGCTGCGCAGTCCGCATAGCCGCGAGTGCGGCTGCGCAGCTCTAAGGCCAACCCCCCGATCTACGTAACAGGCTGTTTCCTGTAGGCCATCTTTGTGAAGGCTGGAGAGCCCGACCCGGGCCGTGCGGTCGGGGGACGTTCGGGTAGATATTGAGCGGGGGGACCCGGCGGAACGGCACGGAGGGCGAGGACAGCGTCCTCCGTGCCTTACAAACTGACACAGGTATCTTACTTTTTTTATTTTATTTTTTAGAAAACAGGCCTCGTAAGTCCTTTAAGGCCCATACACACACTAGATTAAAGTCTGTTGAGGCAGCTGATAATCACCGTCTCTGCCAATAATATGTTGTGTGTACAGCAGCACCCGGCTGCCGCCCGGCCATTGATCCATCAGGCGGATCACTTTGGCTGAACGATGGCCAATAGCTTTATCCGACCTGCTCACCCTACTTTGCCTGGGCCTGAGACATCACCTATGCACTGCTCCGTCAGTCCACTGCCCACATTGCAGCAAAACGCATTCGTCAGGCTGTTGGCTGTTGACGCATCTGTACAGCCTTGGCTCAGCTCAGCACATGTGTATGGGCCTTAGCTTTAATTGTAAACATAGCTCTGGTTGGGAGTGAGAGATGAAGAAACCCGGCTACAACTTGTAGTCATCTGTTAGCATAGTCGACAAGTGCTTGTTGACGGCCTTTCAGGGAACGCAGTGCTGGATTGGCCTAATGGAGGAGGACGGGGAAGCATCTGCATTATCCAGAGGCTTCCCTGCTTTGAGGTGAGTTCCCCTCTTTGGGGCATTTTTTTTTCCTTACAGGTACACGTTAAAAACAGGGAAAATTGTTAACCTGCATGGGTAACCGTATAAAGATCCAGTACCCAGTTTGGTGGAGGGACCACTTAACTAGGAGGACAAAGCATAAGGATCCTCTCCACACCTAAGTAGTGGTAAGGCTGCATACTATCAACCATACCACTGCTTTTAAAGCGGACCCAAACCAAACATTTTTTTAATTCAAAATATTTAGTTGCACCACTCTGACACATACAAAGATAAATAAACACTCCTTCAAGCCTATGAGCATTTCAGTGCATGCTTTTCACCCTTCTCTTTCCATAACTAGGGTTATACGGGTGGCAGCCATTAGCAATTCCTCCATTGCCGGACATCATGTACTCCACCAGTTTGCCGGATTCTGTCCCGGCAATATGAAAGGAAGGGAGGGGTTCCTCCAATAAATGTAAAATATTTTATATTTGTAATCATGCAGCTGAAAAAAGGCTGCTATTTTATTATTATAATTTAGAAAATAGATTTTATTTCTGAAATCTTTTATTTTTAATTTGGGTCCACTTTAATGGGGCTCAGCTTCACTGGCGTAGCTAAGGAGCTATGGCCTCCAGTGCAAGTTTTACATTGTGCCCCCAAGCACTCTATACATAACAATTGATACGGCGCACCAAAACCTGCCAATGGCAACTACAGTGTCAGAGGTGCAAGAAGGGGATGGGGAGCAGTTTGCTAGATTACTACTATTCAAAGCATCTACAGAAGTGATTATTACCAGCACAGGACCAATAAAGAGCTAATACTGCAGGTAAGGGAGGGCCTCTCTGGCCCAAGGGCCCCGGTGCGGTTGCAACCTCTGCACCCCGTATTGCTACGCCACTGCCCAACCAAATGCCTTATACTAGGTACACACGATACGTTTTTGCGCTCGATAGATGCATTCGATAGATAATTTCCGTCATGTCCGATATTACTTTCGGTCGTTTTACCGCTTGATTTCTCATACAAGTGAATGGAAATTACTAAGAAAAGATGAGAGAATCCAGCGGGAAATGGAGCAGAAAAACAAATCGAAAATCAATCGGACGGAAAATCGACCTAAAAATCGCATCGTGTGTACCTAACATAACACCAAACCCCCCACCCCCAGTTCCTAAAACTAACCCCCCACCTTATGCCTAACACTAACCCCCCCACCCCCCTTCAAGTGCCTAAAACGAACCTCCCCCTCCTAAATTCTAATGCTAACTCCAGCATTGTAGCTGATCGTTTACGATCGGCTACAACCATGATTTACTATGTAGTAGCCAATCAACTACTATCTGCAATCACCAATAATTAACACAGATGCCTGCCAATCCCTGAGCGTAAATGACCTGATCCAACAATACAGTACCTCTTTAGTGACTCATAAGTGCAAATACTTTTTTCTGGAAACTATACATAAACGTTAAGTATAATAATTCCAAAAGCTCTGCACATTCAAGTCTTTGATATTACAGCTATGCTTCTCGTCTGAGTATTGCTTACATTAAAGTGCCATTAAAGGTTCTGCCACCTAATACACTTGCAGAAAAAAAAAGTATGCAGAACAGTAACCTTTAAATACAAAGTTTATACCAAACCCTATAAATGGGTCTACAGTTCATCTGGTCTCTAATTAAAGCCACATATTTAATTATATAAATTATATAAAACACCTAATTCGATTTCTTTGCTCTACAAGTCATAGCGCTTGGGCATGTACTTTATTATTTTCTATATTAAAACAGAGGTCAGATGAGTTTTTCCTCAGTTTTATATTAAAGACAGACTTTTCGGTAAGGTTTGACCCTTTTACGGCTCCAGCAGTGATAAATATTTACTGCAGTGATACCGTAGCTGGTTTTATTTAATATGTTAAATATTTTCACTGCAATATCATTTATATGATAAACACTACAGCATGCAGAGAACTGCAGATAATATGAACCAGATGTAGAGGAAAATGAGTGACTCCTCTGTGATAGAGTTTGTTATGGGCTCGGTGGCAAGACTTATGCAAAATAATGAAATGGGACGCTACAAGTGGAGGAAAAATACAGATATTCTGCCACTTCCTTTACCAAAATGAAAGCGGACCTGAATGCAGAACTTCCTCTCTGCTCTAGCAGATAAGCAACCGCATAATAAACGTTAAAGAAAAACATTTCTTTGTTACGACTGATAGAAATCCTGCAAACAATGTGCAGTGTGTCTACTTTCTGCTTTCAGGGAAGCAGAAATAAGGTTAACATTCCGTGTTTACAAATTAGCTGCTCTGCCAAGGCTGCTGAGATTCCTGAGCTAACACAGCTAGGAGATCCAATTACATTTGTGATTCGTCACAGATGAGGGGGGATTAGACATCTCTAAATACATACAGGGTGGATTTCTCAATGTTTCCCTTCTGTCCAGCGCAAGAGTTCAGGTCCACTTTAAGGTCTGCACTAAGAGTGTGCTAACTACAGACTATACATGTTGTTATGTACATATACATGTTAGTAATGGCCAAAATAATTTGCGATCTGAATGATCGCTTGAACAGTGCTCTGTGGGTTGTTCAAGGCTTTGGAAATCTTTTTGTAGCCTAAGCCTGCTTTAAATTTCTCAATAACTTGATCCTGACCTGTCTTGTGTGTTCTTTGGACCTCACGGTGTTGTTGCTCCCAATATTCTCTTAGACAACCTCTGAGGCCCTCACAGAGCAGCTGTATTTGTACTGACATTAGATTACACACAGGTGCACTCTATTTAGTCATTAGCACTCACCAGACAATGTCTATAGGCAACTGACTGCACTCAGATCAAAGGGGGCCGAATAATTATGCACACACCACTTTGCAGTTATTTATTTGTAAAACATGTTTGGAATCATGTATGATTTTCGTTCCACTTCTCATGTGTACACCACTTTGTATTGGTCTTTCATGTGGAATTCCAATAAAATTGATTCATGTTTGTGGCAGTAATATGACAAAATGTAGAAATTTTCAAAGGGGCCGAATACTTTTGCAACCCACTGTAACAGATGAGCCATTGAGTCCATAGGGTGGGGGAGAAGAGCACATGACCTGAAGTTCCCTGCCAAATAGGCATACAATATAAGTGGTGGAGGGAGAGGGATACATAAGGGGGATGGGGTGTAAGTCCAAAGGAGGAGGATGGAGATATGAAGATGGCAGGTAAGCAACGGTGAACAGATGGTTCTTTAAAGGAAACCTAAACTGAGAAGGATATGGATTTTTCCTTTTAAAATAATACCAGTTGCCTGGCTCTCCTGCTGATCCTGTGTCTCTAATACTCTTAGCCACAGCCCCTGAACAAGCATGCAGATCAGGTGCTATGACTGAAGTCAGACTGGATTAGTTGCATGCTTGTTTCAGGTGTGTGATTCAACCACTACTGCCAGGCAACTGGTATTGTCTAAAAGGAAACATCCATATCCCTCTCAGTTTAGGTTCCCTTTAAGGCCTACTTGAATGAGTTGACGTTGGGGGTGAGCCTAATGGAGGGGACGTTCCATAGAGTAGGGGCTGCTTTGGGGAAGTCCTGGAGCTTTGCCAGTGAGCAAGTGATGCAAAGGTGAACATCCGTAGAGGGTTGTAATGTGTATAGACATTTCATGTCAATAGTAGCGCCAATCACACTTTGGGTCTTGCCTATCAAAATGTCCACCACTTAACACCACCCTATTAGCTGAGTATGGTCCTAACTCCTAAGGTGATGCTGACTGCAGACTGATACGGCTGTTTCTGAGCGATCCGCCGGGCGGATCGCTCAGGAATAGCCGTATCAGTCCGCCGACAGACTGTACACACGCCGGACTGTCGCTGGAACGCCCACCCAGCGGGAGGTGATGACAGACCCGTCGTTGCCTCCAGTCCGGCGTGTGTACGGACCTTAAGACTCGCTGTATGAGAAGGGCCAAAAACATTATCAAGGATAAGATAACACTCACCCTGGAAACACCTTGTTTGAGCTCCTTCCATCAGGTAGATGTTTTGGATTAATCCGCATACACACAAACAGCTTTTTTTCATCTACCGTAAACTTGTTAAACTCAGAATTCTCTCTGAAATAATGACACTGTGTACAAATTCTTTAAATATTTGAAACTAGTTGACCTAAGTCCATTTAAAAATGGGCTGTAGGACTCTTCACTCGACACCGCCGGGCGCCGGCAGCCAGTGCGTGCGCGTGCACCCGCCCGTCCGCTCTGTTCCCTGGCCCTTCCTCCTGTCCCAAAAGTTGACTGTACTGCGCACATGCGCAGTACAAAAAACGCAGACAGGGAAAGAGGATGACGCAGGGACAGTTAGGTTTTATCGTATAGGATACCTGGCATACTTGTATAATTCCTCTATATCTATCTTTGTTACTATCAGTATGTTCCTTATATGCATCGTAGGGCTGTCATGACAAGTAACTTAGTTGGGTTACACAATGACTATAAAATGCATGAATCTTGAATCAAAGGATAGCCAATCCTAGGCAAATGCAATAGAGAAAACAGTCGTGGGTGCAGCGGGGAGAGGAATTTATGGGGCCGAATGTGAATCAGCGCAGCCAAGGCATAACTGCACAGTAGACACAGCCAAACGATGCTTTCAACTCCTGCTGTTAGTATGCTGATCAGAACAAGTGGCTGCAGCTGACAGACAGCATCTGTACTGGGCTGTCGCTATCCACTCTCTGATACAATTGGCGCCATTGGAAGGGCTGGTGAGCATGTGGACTTGTAATCCTGAGTATTCAGCTCCCCTCTCCTGTGACCTGTATTAGGTAAATGAGTGTGGGTGGGGGGGCGGGGGACCCCACAGATCATCTGTATATACCTCTTAATATCAGCGTGTACAAATGACTTAAGGCCTTAAAGAGAATCTGTATTGTTAAAATCGCACAAAAGTAAACATACCAGTGCGTTAGGGGACATCTCCTATTACCCACTGACACAATTTCGCCGCTCCTCGCCGCATTAAAAGTGGTTAAAAATAGTTTTTAAAAGTTTGTTTATAAACAAACAAAATGGCCACCAAAACAGGAAGTAGGTTGATGTACAGTATGTCCACACATAGAAAATACATCCATACACAAGCAGGCTGTATACAGCCTTCCTTTTGAATCTCAAGAGATCATTTGTGTGTTTCTCTCCCCCTGCAGTTCTCATGCACTGAAGTTTCAGGCTGCTTGTTTCTTCCTGCACACAGCTTTGCCCTTGTCTGTAACTCCTCACTATGTGAAAGCCCAGCCAGCTCAGAGGACGATTTATCCAGCTTGTAAAAGATAAGAGAGAAGAGAGAAGCTGCTCTAATCCTAAATAACACACAGGCAGTGTGCAGAGAGGGGCCTGGAAGGGTGAGTTCATAGCAGAACCACAACACTGAAGAACTTGGCAGCCTTCCAGACACAGGCTGACAAGTCTGACAGGGGAAAGATACATTGATTTATTACAGAGACAGTGATAGTATAAAGTGCTGCAATAAGCCAGAACACATTAGAATAGCTTTTTGAACTTGTAGGATGATAAAAAACAGGATGCAATTTTTGTTACGGAGTCTCTTTAAGAGCTGAAGGGCTTCATCTCATGTCCTGCCAGTAACAAATACTGGGAAACTAGAATTCAGATAAACACAAGGATCAGGGTAGGCAGATCAAGCCAGAGTCTGTAAGGCTCAGTTCCCACTTGGAGCAGATGGAAAATGGCACGGTAAGCCCACCTGCACTCCGTCACACTTCTACGCTGTCATCTTTTGCATCCGCTCTGTCCATCCAATCCATCAGCATTGTTCTTCGTGTTTGATTGGCGATACTTGCGTTTCCCAAGGTTCTGCTGCTGCTGACTTCTCCGCTTGATCCCAAAGCTCACAGACCAGAGGGCAGCAGGAATATGGGGCTCCTCATTGGATTACAATAGACCAATTCTTTCTAGCAACAGGGATAATTTTCCTTGGTCAATGATTACCAATGAGAATCCTCCCTGTTGCTGAGGATTCCCACCGGTCTTTTGCAATCCAATAGGGACAACCATGCTTCTGCCAGGCTCTAATCTGTTTATCCATTTTGGGACAGAGTAGAGGAGTCAGCAGCGGCAGAACCAGGTGACACCAGCCTAGTGAGAACGAACACCCTGCCGGTGCACCCGGCATTTTGCGTTCTCTCCCGGAAAACTGCGTTGGGTCGGGTCTCGAGACTCTGTGGTTTGTTTGCATCAGCAAACAAATCCAAGGGTTTTTTTTACAAGTGGAAGCGGATGGCTTCTTGCGTTGAACAGCAGTGCAGAATATT
This sequence comes from Hyperolius riggenbachi, assembly GCF_040937935.1. Taxonomy (NCBI): domain Eukaryota; kingdom Metazoa; phylum Chordata; class Amphibia; order Anura; family Hyperoliidae; genus Hyperolius; species Hyperolius riggenbachi. The sequence goes on from NC_090652.1 coordinate 252,139,696, forward strand.
TACTGAACGAGTACATTTACTGCACATGTGGATACCGGGCCTTCCAGATATCAGACAAAGGGTGATCAGACAGTGGCATAGCAATAGGGGATGCAGAGGTTTAAGCCACACCTGGGCCCTCCCTCAACCACAGTATTAGCTCTCTATTGGTCCTATGCTGGTAATGATCACTTCTCTATATGGTCTGAATAGTGGTAATCCTTGACAAACTGTTCCCCATCCCCTTCTTGCCCCTCTGACACTGCGATTGTCCTTGGCAGGTTTTGGTACGCCGTATCAATTGTTATGTATAGGGTGCTTGGGGGGGCAATGTAAAATTTGCACTGGGGCCCATAGCTCCTTAGCTACGCCAAGCAGATGCTGGTAACAAATAGCAAATCGGAAGCAGGGACAGAGTTTAGTGGAGGTGAGACAGAGTAAAATTTAAAGAAATCCTGTAATAAAAAAATACCCCTCTGAGGGATACTTACCTTGGGAGGGGGAAGTCTCTGGATCCTAACAAGCCTTCCCCTGTCCTTCAGTGTCCCTCTGTTATGTGCCCGTGTCCCCCGAAGTGCGCAATGTAAATATTTACCTCTCCGCGATCCTACACAGGCGTACTAGAGGCTTTTCATTCGGGTAAGGCGGAAATAGCTGAACCCGATCGATCCGCTCTACTGCATGGGCGCAAGTCATTTTGCGCCTGTGCAGTAGAGTGCATATAATCAGGCTCGGCTATTTCTGCCTAGCCTGAAGGAAGAGCTGCAGGCAATACTGCGCCTGTGCTGGATCCCAGAGAGGTAAATAAATCATCCCTTGTCAGGCTTGTCGGGAGGATTGCAGGAGGATTCAAGGGGGCCAGCGCTGGATTCCCTGCAGCTACAGGGATGGGGAAAAGCCTCATTGGGACCCTAAGGCTTTCCTCTCCCGAGGTAAGTACCCCCATGGGGAGTTATTTTTTTTTTTTATACAGCGTCTCTTTAACCTGCTGGGCGGTCTGGACGAGCTCAGCTCGTCCAGTACCGCCGGAGCCTGCCGCTCAGGCCCTGCTGGGCCGATTTGGCTCAAATAAAAAGCAGGCACTTTGCCAGCCGCGTGTGCTGCCTGATCGCCGCCGCTCTGCGGCGATCCGCCGCGAGCAGCGGCGAAAGAGGGTCCTCCCAGCCGCCTGAGCCCAGCGTAGCCGGAACAAAAAGTTCCGGCCAGCGCTAAGGGCTGGATCGGAGGCGGCTGACGTCGGCTGACGTCGATGACGTCACTCCGCTCGTCGCTATGGCGACGATGTAAGCAAAACAAGGAAGGCTGCTCATTGCGGCCTTCCTTGTTTATTCTGGGCGCCGGAGGCGATCGGAAGAACGCCTCCGGAGCACCCTCTAGTGGGCTTTCATGCAGCCAACTTTCAGTTGGCTGCATGAAATAGTTTTTTTTTTATTAAAAAAAAACCCTCCCGCAACCTCCCTGGCGATCTTAATAGAACGCCAGGCAGGTTAAGACACACCAGCCCTAGTTACTAACAGACAATTATAGGGGGGCACCCAGTGACATAGTGACATTACAACGGGCAACTGGAAAGTATTAAGAAATGCAGGAGGACAGCAGAACTCAGATGGCATTCCATGCAGGGAGAAATGTGCTTAGCAGAAAGCAGGAAAGTCTTCAGAATACAATACAAAAAGTACAGATAGAAGGCAGAGCTCCAGGTGATAAATTGTCAGCCACTGGTGTCCCACGGGAGCAGGCATGCTGTGTGTGGCATGAATGATCCACAGTGCTTAACTCTCTAAAGAGCTATAATGAAAACAGTTTCTAATAGGCTATTGGATTTCAGCCTGGCCACATGGAAAGAATTACTATCTAGTTTCTGAGACCGGAGGTACACTTTAAATGTGATTCAAATTGTGATACTAAAACTACTATACGCATATATCAGTTTTTTAGGTTAATGGTAGTGAATTTATCTTTCCATATCAATTTGCTGACTGCTAGAAATGTCTACTATTGCTCATATGTTAAAATCAGAAGGTGGCCACACATGATACAATAAAATGATCCAATTTTACGGCAATTTGATAAAACCGATCATTTGTACAGAAAAATCAAAAAGCTTTTTTTATATTAGTTTGCGAACCAAATTTCCTGATTTTTTTTTTCTGATAAAAGTCAGGAGTGGTGGATTTTCCTGATCAGTTTTTTTTTAATGAAAATTGAATGGTGTTGGGTAGATTGTCAATTTCTTAATGTATAGACCCAAGCAGTGGCGTAGCAATAGGGGGTGCAGAGGTTGCGACCGCACCGGCTCCATTGGGACAGAGCGGCCCCATGGGGATCTCCTTCAACCGAAGTATTAACTCTTTATATTGGTCCTGCTGTCATCACTTGACGTTAAAGAGACTCCGTAACAAAAATTGCATCCTGTTTTTTATCATCCTACAAGTTCCAAAAGCTATTCTAATGTGTTCTGGCTTACTGCAGCACTTTCTGCTATCACAGTCTCTGTAATAAATCAACTTATCTCTCTCTTGTCAGACTTGTCAGCCTGTGTCTGGAAGGCTGCCAAGTTCTTCAGTGTTGTGGTTCTGCTATGAACTCACCTTTCCAGGCCCCTCTCTGCACACTGCCTGTGTGTTATTTAGATTAGAGCAGCTTCTCGCTTATCTTTTACAAGCTGGATAAATCGTCCTCTGAGCTGGCTGGGCTTTCACATACTGAGGATTACAGACAAGGGCAAAGCTGTTTGCAGGAAGAAAAGAGCAGCCTGACACTTCAGTGCATGAGAGATGCAGGGGGAAAGAAACACACAAATGATCTCTTGAGATTCAAAAGGAAGGGTGTATACAGCCTGCTTGTGTATGGATGTATTTTCTATGTGTGGACATACTGTACATCAACCTACTTCCTGTTTTGGTGGCCATTTTGTTTGTTTACAAACAAATTTTTTAAAACTGTTTTTAACCACTTTTAATGCGGCGAGGAGCGGCGAAATTGTGACAGAGGGTAATAGGAGATGTCCCCTAACGCACTGGTATGTTTACTTTTGAGCGATTTTAACAATACAGATTATCTTTAAAGTGACTCTGTAACAAAAATTACAACGTTTTTTCTACCATCCTACAAGTTCCTAAACCTATTCTAATGTGATCTGGCTTACTGCAGCTCTTTCTACTATAACCATCTCTGTAATAAATCAATGTATCTTTCCCCTGTCAGACTTGTCGGCCTGTGTCTGGAAGGCTGCCAAGTTCTTCAGTGTTGAACTGTTCCTCTATGCACACTCCAGTGTGTGTTTTATTTACATAAGCCAGCAGCTTCTCTGCTATCTTATTAGTGATAGAGGAGAGCTGGATAAAAATCCTCCTCTGGAGGCTGTGAAAGGAGCTGGTCTGTCACATACTGAGGAATTAACGACATAGGCAGAGCTGTCTGCAGGAAGCCTGTAATGTTCAGTGCATGAGAGAAGCTGGGGACAGAAGGTAAACACACACAAGTGATCTCTTGAGATTCAGAAGTAAGGCTGTATACAGCCTGCTTGTGTATGGATGTATTTTCTATGTGTGGACATGCTGTACATCAACCTACTTCCTGTTTTGGTGGCCATTTTGTTTGTTTATAAACAAACTTTGAAAAACAGTTTTTGACTACTTTTAACCACTTCAGGATCACAGGTTTTCTTCCCTTAAAACCAAAACAACTTTTACATTTCAGCGCTCCTCCCATTCATTCACTGATAACTTTATTGCTACTCATCACATGTGAATGATCTATAGCTTGTTTTTTTCGCCACAAATTAGGCTTTTCAAGGGTGATATTTTATTTTAGTAATAATGTTATTCTCTATGCATTTTAAAAAGAAAAAAGAGAAAAAAATGAAAAGATACACTATTTCTATATTTCCAACCATAAAAAAAAAGCAAGGGAGGCTAGGATTAGATCAGGGTTGATCAGGGTTAATCAGGGTTAATCAGGGTTGATCAGGGGTATATAGTCCTGGTATATTTATTTATAAGTCCTGGTATATTTATAAAATCCTCTAGGTGGCAGTCAGACTACAAGAAAAGAAGATCCAGTTACCTTGTAATCCTCTCAGGAGTGATTACAAGGTAACTGTATCTTCTTAAGTGCTGGCAACATTGTTTGTAAACCTCACAAATGAATGAGCACTGCTATTGGCTTATAGCAGTGCTCATTCATGGTTACAGGCATCTGATTGGTGATGGGAGTAATTACTCCCATTCATCAATCCCACCCAGAAATAAATGAAGCTGGTGCACGTGCACGTGCACGCACGGGGGCGCGCACCCGCGGGCGGGAGCGCGGGAGCGGGGCGCGCGGGAGCGGGGCGCGCGGGAGCGCGCGCGTGCACGCGCGCGATCGCGCCCGCACAGCACAATAGCGGCAGGGGCGTTTATAAACGCCCCTGATCCGCTAATTAAGTCAATAGGGGCGTAGTTATGCGTCTGGGAAATCCGAAAGTGGTTAATGCGGCGGGGAGCGGCGAAATTGTGACAGAGGGTAATAGGAGATGTCCCCTAACGCACTGGTATGTTTACTTTTGTGCGATTTTAACAATACAGATTCTCTTTAAAGTGGTCTGAAAGTCAGCATTTCTACTTTGCTCTAAAAGATTCCTCACAGCTTTAAAGCTACTATTGCAGAATTATTTTTTTTTACCAGAACATCACTGAAATGGTTAAACAAAGCACTTTGTCCTGCTATTCAGCTTCAAATCCGCATCCAAACTGGAGATAACAGTATCTTTATTTACATTCCAATGTTGATAGATTTGTCTGTAACAAGTAAAAAAGACTTTCTGAGAAGCTGTCTCTGCTTCAGGCACACACACAGATCAGAACAACTCATTAGAAGATTTTAATATACTAAAAAGCAGTTGGAATGTAATGCAATGGCAGCTTTGAGGGCAAGAAAAACTACACTTTGGAAATTTGTAATTTGTAGACAGACAATATTACTTGTGCACAAAAGCAAATATAACTGTATGAATAATAAAAAGAAGAAAAAAACTAATTTTTATTGAATGTTATGTCAGAGTTTCAGAGTGTCAGAGGAAAAAGTTTAATATTTAATATAAATGTGTATGATAGGTATAAAATGTACAGTTGTTCCCGTTTGTCGTCACCACGCCGGACGCTTCGCATCATCACGGCGGCCAGCGTGACAGTACTGCGCATGGGCGATTAAACCGCGCATGCACAGTACTGTCACGCTGGCCGACGTGATGACGCGAGGCGGCCGGCGTGGTGACGACTGACGTCATTTTTCCGGAAGAGGGAGCCTGAAACTCGGTCCCAGTGTCGCTGGGAGCCGCCGGGAACCATTTCTGAGCAGGGCCTGGGAGAGGAGCCAGAAGGACGCCGAGGGACCTCCCGACCTACGGTGGGCTGGAGAAAGCCCCAGGTAAGTTCAGATTTTGTTTTTATTTACTGGTCAGAGTCCCTTTATAGTCAAAGTGCACTTAAAGAAAGGGTGGTGTTGGTGGTCGAGAGGGGTGCATCGGTCACTTTATATTTCATTTTATTTATCTTTATTTTGCTTTAACCCTTTTTGATTAATTGATTTGTATTTTATTTTGTTTGTTATTTTGGGGAGCCCAATCCAAAGGGGAGGTATTCAAAGTAAAGTGTATGGAGTGATACAAATACAACCTAAAGAGTCTACAAGATCTTGGAGCAAGGTGAATGTCCTGATTGGGCCAACCAACGAACTGGCATCTATTCAGTACCATATTGCGAACTGTCACGAGTTTCCCCCAAGGTTTTGCTGAGCAATATAGCTTGGACTTGGTTGCAAGGGACTGAGAACTGATTAGGTACTTGACTGAATTGCTCAGTAGACCAACCTATCCCTAGCCCACGCCAACATAGGTACTGTGATCTGTATATGCTGTAAAGTTGATTGTTGTATAAGAAGACCTATTGTAGCTCACTATCATTTCTAACGAATCTAATTGTTTCCTTCTACAGGTTTTACCAGTGCAACGGCTGTGAAGACTAGATATTGTGTATTTTTGACCTTTGATGTGCAAGGGAGGAGTGTTTTGACATTGAAGTGTTTTGGCTGATAACAATTACCGTGACCACTGTTCGGTTGCGAATGAATCTGATAATTTCATCAGTGTCTGGTTTCCACTCAGCCAGAGCCTGGTGCAAGTGGTTTCATACAGGTTACAATTTTTCGGCTTTGGTATTGGGGGGGGGGGGGGGGGGTATTGAAGGGACATTCCTTTCTTTTAATAATGCTGTAATTTCACTTATATTTGGACTACTATCGTGAACAAGCTTAAAACTTAAAATAAATGTGTATGATATGTAAAAGATGTACAGTTGTTCCCGTGTAAAATGCGCTATAAATCACTTTTTTCCTATCTCGCTGTCGCTTACAGTAGGTAGTAAAAATCTGACAGATCTGACAGGTTTTGGGCGAGTTCATCTCCTCATACGGGATTCTCAAGGTTTACTGTATTTTCAAAAGCACTTAACCTGCCTGGCGTTCTATTAAGATCGCCAGGGAGACTGCGGGAGGGTTTTTTTTTAATAAAAAAAAAACTATTTCATGCAGCCAACTGAAAGTTGGCTGCATGAAAGCCCACAATGAGCGGCCTTCCGTGTTTTGCTTACCTCGTCGCCATGGCGATGAGCAGAGTGACGTCATGGACGTCAGCCGACGTCCTGACGTCAGCCGCCTCCGATCCAGCCCTTAGCGCTGGCCGGAACTTTTTGTTCCGGCTACGCTGGGCTCAGGCGGCTGGGGGGACCCTCTTTCGCCGCTGCATGCGGCGGATCGCCGCACTGCAGCGGCGATCAGGCAGCACACGCGGCTGGCAAAGTGCCGGCTGCGTGTGCTGCTTTTTATTTGAGCCAAATCGGCCCAGCAGGGCCTGAGCGGCAGGCTCCGGCGGTACTGGACGAGCTGAGCTCGTCCAGACCGCCCAGCAGGTTAATGAAATGCAGTTGCTCGGTTCCACTGCCAAAATAGCACAGTATTATTCTCCGCCGCCAGGGAAAGCGCACTGCGCTTGCGCAGACTGGCCGTGGCAGGCCGAATTTACGGGACACGTTGCAGAAGACGGAGAGGACTGAGGATGGCGGCGTGGGAGCGATTTGTGTGGATGGGGCTGGAGGAAACCCCAGGTATGTATTTGGTCTCTGGTATCCTTTAAGATGAACAATGATCTCCTAGGAGAAAAAGTGAATTAGATTGGGTCCAGTGTCCTTTAAATATTTTTATGTGGTTTATCCTTTCTTAAAAGAAAAAAATGTTCCCCTGAATAAGGGGGCCCTGAACAATCATAAAGATCAGATGTTTCTGACAAAAATCTGGCACCATTTATCTGCCTGCTTGTTTCAGGTTTGTGATTTAGACACTAATCATGTCGGAATGATGAGCAGGATAGCCAAGCAACATGTATTGTTTAAAAATAAGTACCTGTAAATATGGCAACCTCCATATAACTCCTGCTTCAGATTTTCTTTCAATATCTCCTGAAACTTTATTTACACTCAAGCTATGAAACACAGGAGCTAAAATGTTTCTCTTTAGCATTTCTTAAAGCAAAACAAAATTATGATATAATGATTTGTATGTGTAGTACAGCTAAGAAATAAAACATTAGGAGCAGAGACATAGTCAAATATTATTTCCAGTACAGGAAGAATTAAGAAACTCCAGTTGTTATTTATGCAAAAGAGCCATTGAGCTCCACGACTTTCAAAGTCGCAGAGAGCTCTGTCTTCTGAAGCTTGTTATCTCAACTGTCAGTCATTGTATTTTCTTTTTCTCTCCAGAGGATAGTTCAAAAGTTCACTGGCCAGCTCTGTAAAATCTTGGAAAGGACATTTGTTCAGAAATCTTGGAAAGGACATTTGCGATGCTCAAAGTGATGAATTCAGCTGGTCACCCCACAATGAATAGGTCCCCACCACAGTCAATCAGTGGGCAGCACTACGCAGAGCCATGACGAATTCAGCTGGCAACCCCATAATGCATCAGGCCCCACCACAGTCAATCAGTGAGCACCACTAAGCAGGGCCATAATGAATTCAGCTGGTAACCCCACAATGCATCAGGCCCCGCCGCAGTCCATCAGTGAGCAGCACTACGCAGGGCCATGATAAATTCAGCTGGTAACCCCACAATGCATCAGGCCTCACCAAAATCAATCAGTGGGCATCACTAAGCAGGGCTATGATGAATTCAGCTGGTCAGCCCACAATGCATCAGGCCTCACCGCAGTCAATCAGTGGGCAGCACTATGCAGGACCATTATGAATTCAGCTGGTCACCCCACAATGCATCAGGCTCCACCACAGTCAATCAGTGGGAAGCACTAAGCAGGGCTATGATGAATTCAGCTGGTCAGCCCACAATGCATCAGGCTCCACCGCAGTCAATCAGTGGGCAGCACTAAGCAGGGCCATAATGAATTCAGCTGGTCACCCCACAATGCAGCAGGCCCCACCGCAGTCAATCAGTGGGAAGCACTATGCAGGACCATTATGAATTCAGCTGGTCACCCCACAATGCATCAGGCTCCACCGCAGTCAATCAGTGGGAAGCACTAAGCAGGGCTATGATGAATTCAGCTGGTCAGCCCACAATGCATCAGGCCCCACCGCAGTCAATCAGTGGGCAGCACTAAACAGGGCCATAATGAATTCAGCTGGTCACCCCACAATGCAGCAGGCCTCACCACAGTCAATCAGTGGGCAGCACTATGCAGGGCCATTATGAATTCAGCTGGTCACCCCACAATGCAGCAGGCCCCACCGCAGTCAATCAGTGGACAGCACTAAGCAGGGCCATTATGAATTCAGCTGGTCACCCCACAATGCATCAGGCTCCACCGCAGTCAATCAGTGGGAAGCACTAAGCAGGGCTATGATGAATTCAGCTGGTCACCCCACAATGCATCAGGCTCCACCGCAGTCAATCAGTGGGCAGCACTATGCAGAACCATTATGAATTCAGCTGGTCACCCCACAATGCATCAGGCTCCACCGCAGTCAATCAGTGGGAAGCACTAAGCAGGGCCATAATGAATTCAGCTGGTCACCCCACAATGCATCAGGCCCCACCGCAGTCAATCAGTGGGCAGCACTATGCAGGACCATTATGAATTCAGCTGGTCACCCCACAATGCATCAGGTCTCACCACAGTCAATCAGTGGGCAGCACTAAGCAGGGCCATTATAAATTCAGCTGGTAACCCCACAATGCAGCAGGCCCCACCGCAGTCAATCAGTGGGAAGCACTAAGCAGGGCTATGATGACTTCAGCTGGTCACCCCACAATGCATCAGGCCTCACCACAGTCAATCAGTGGGAAGCACTATGCAGGACCATTATGAATTCAGCTGGTAACCCCACAATGCATCAGGCCCCACCGCAGTCAATCAGTGGGCAGCAGTGGCCCCACTGTTATAGAGAGGTCATGGTGGTGATACTTATTAAATGATTCCTGGCAGATGGGGGTGCTGGTCATGGGGTTCACCAAGGGGCAAGGGGGTGTGGTAGTTAAGGGCCCATCAAGGTTTTTCTAGTAGGGTCCATAATTTGTAGTAACGTTGCTGTAATAAAAATATGGGGCACCAACGCAATTTTATTGGGACCCCAGGTGCTAGGCACACTTGAGCAATGAAAGCATACCCTTACCTATGGCAACACACTAACATGCAGAGTGTACAGAGCATAGCCACATAAATGCAAAGTCAAATGGTGAACACATTTTTAAAACATTAGTGTACACATTAAAGCAAACCTGAACTGAAAAATAAAAGACAAAATAAACATACACACATCATACTACCGCCAATGTATTCTGCTCATCAATCTTGTTCTTCTCTCCCACATCCTGTTTATCCACTGTGATCGCTGGAATTCTGTCTTCCATTTTAAAAATGGTGATGACTCCTTCCGGGTCAGCACTCCGTTAACCTGTAATATCGCCCACTTGACCCATAGGGAAACATGGATATTACCTTGCACTCAGGTCAGGACTTACATCGCAGGAGCCTATAGGCACAGATGTCCCGGCACCCTAGACTCAGCCCTCCATGGACCTAAAACCCCCCACCAAACTGCATCACAAATGTGCTGGCTGGCCCCACAGTCACTTCTCCCTTACTTCCCTTGCCTGTCATAGCCAGCTACAGGTGTCCCTTAGCATTAGGTAGCCAAAGACACCCTCAGTATTAAGTAGCTAGTGGAGTTCTCCAAGTGGAATGTCGAGAGCTGGGTGACGAAGCTCACATTTACACTCCACTCAGGACACTGCATAGGGAAGGAGGGAGGGATGAACTAGTGGAGGGGAGTGAACCGCCTTTCTATCATCAGGCGCCTGTAGGCACATGCCTACTGTGCCTTATGGTAAATCCGGGCCCTGCTTGCACTTCATTTGTCTTTTCTGTTATAAGTGGCTGTCAGTATCCTATAGTGGAAAAGGGCTCTAAAGCTTTCAGCTTCCAGAGAGACAAGTGCGACTAGATCTAGTCAGAACTGTAGTAGAAATAGAAGAAAATGGTGAGCTTTTGAGAGGAACTGACTGCTAGGTAAGTATGTAATGTTAATTTGCAGATACACCATTTGTTTATTTTTAATAAGTTTAGTCGGGTCAGGTTCCCTTTGAGGACACCATAGACCCCCCCCCCCCCCCCCACTACACCAGGCCCCCTTTTTTCCCTGCACCAGGCTCCCACCTTGCACCAATGCCCCATAGCAGCCTCTCTGGCTGCTATGCTTATTGCTTTTCCCCTGAACGTAGGTAGGAACATACTTGCCCAGAACACGCCATGTAATATTCCCATAAATACTGCACTAGAATTCCAGGCAACAAAGTTTAGTTGCTCAGTGTTTAATGAAACTCTTAACTCTTCACTAAATGAAGGAGTAATGCGAGAAATTTGCATCAATCAAGACCAAAGGATACCAGGAAGATTCATCTTTAAAGTGCTTAAATAGCTCCTGGCTTATAACTGGTTCCTTGTTATCCTTGTGATTGCATTCCGCATGCTCTCTGTAATTTCAATTTTCTTTCATAAGTTTTTACCTGTGATCATCGGTGAGCGGAGATACAGAGCACTCATTTAAGCTACCAAAATAAGCATATCATTAAGTAGCTCAAATTATTATATTGTGCATTTGAAATGTTTCCTTTCCTCCTACATGCACGTTTCATTTCAGGTTGTTTATTAGTTTTCTGTTCATGAGTAGGTGCACGGGTTTATAGTGTTCTTACATGGATTTCAGCATTTGACACAACATAATAGGAGGTTTATATGCATAACCTGAGAATCGCTATACAGTGTTTCAGTATATCATCTTCTTTAGCATATCAACGGTGTTATTTATTAGTTCAAGTTCCTCGGTCTACTTAAAGTGGATCCGAGATGAAAAACTAACCATAACAAGTAACTTGGCTATATAAGTTATCTAAAGTTTAGATAGTTTACACAGCATATCTAAATGCAAACAGCTTCAACAGTTTATGATTATTTATTCATGTGATGCAATGAGGGCAGCCATGTTCTGTTTGTTACATTGTCACAGGCTGAGGGTTGGGGATGATATCAGCTTGCCTGTGTGTAAATTCAGTCCCCTCTCCTCCTCCCTCCTCCCCTCTGCCTCTGAAATCTCTGGCTAGTAACACCTCCCCCTCCTCCTGCCCAGACTGAGCTCCTATAAGCCCTTGCTACTGTCTGAAAATTCCAAGGCACTGTGAAAAGCTGTGGGCGAGGCTTGTTTAGTTTATAGGGCATTAGAGTATTAAAACAAAACAAAAAAAGCATTTGGCTTGAAGAATTCCCTATAAACTATATGAAAGGAACACAATTATGCAATGAGTAAAAGTTTATCTCGGATCCACTTTAAATAGATTCGTGGAACTCCTTTGGTAATATTGCCACAGAGATGGAACACAAATGAACGTAATCTGAGAAATTAACACAGATAGTTCCTGACTTACAAACACCCAATTTAGGAAAGACCCACAGATACAAAAGGCCTATTCTGGGGGAACAACTTAAAACATTTTTTTCAAAAAGACCTTGTATTTTTTCAGAGAACTGATTGGAATGGTTGGCTGTACAGGGATCCATAAAGTCTCTAGACTATGCATGCTTTACTATCAGTGTTGCCAACTCATCCCTTTAATTACTGACACATGAATTATGCAGGTTTTGTGGCTAGGTAGATGCAGTTAAGGCACTGATTATGTGCAAATAGCCCCAGAACCTGTATAACTTAGATGTGTCAGTAATTAAAGGGATGAGTTGGCAACACTGTTTACTATCCTTTTAGGAACCTCCTCTGTGTAGGCAAGCAATGCAGTCTTTCACCACACTAGCATGGTGGTACCACTGGAGATGCCTTAGTCAATGCAAGCTGTACTTCCATGAAGGTATCAGAGATTAATTTCTAGGCGTGACTGCCTTATAGGGCAGAATACCTTGCAGAGCTTGAAAGACCTCTGATGATTTTTAGGAGCTCTGATTTTTAGGGACCTCCAGTTTTAAATCCTATACTTGCTCTTTGTCACACACAGTGTCATGGATTTGCCTGCGCCTCCTGTGCAATTGCACGAAATCAAGCACATAAAGCATGATTCGGAGTATCCATTTAAGTCTTAAGCCGCATCTACACGAGTAGATGCGGCCGCGATGCTCCTTATCAATCGAGCCGCTGATGCGGCTCGATTGATAAGATCCGACAGGACGGATATCCGCACCGCCGATTCCCTGCTCGCTCCCTGCGAGGGGACAATGGCAGGGAATCGAGCGGAAGGTAAGCGGCGCCGGCGGGGACGAGCGGGCACAAGCGGGGAATCGAATGCGGCGCATGTGCGGTGAGCGGGGACGCGCAGGGCACGCGGAAGAGGCGATCCGGCGGCTAATCGAGCAGCCGGATCGCTGCAACATCTCATAGTGTAGACGGGGCTTTAGCCTGTTTTAAATAGAGTAGTGTTTGTATCAGAATCCAGGCTCCTTTTAGACAATGTGATGTGTTTATTATTCTGCTGCAGAGAGAGGCCATAAAGTCATAAAAGTTTTTCTGTAGCAGACCCCTTAAACATTCTTTGATACATTTTCAACGGATTTCAACGGATTTCGATAAAAATAGGCTAGGGGCCAGAGAACTCCAGATCCCCCTCTTAAATTCCTCAGCTGACCAGAGCTACATTCCTTCAGGTATCCTGATACAGAAAATTACTTATAATTAATCTAGGAATAAAAATATTCATTTTACTATATAACCAGCTTTCCATAGATACCAGCCATATCAAAATTAGCAGATGTGCACTAGATCCAATCTGGAGCTTTTTGAGCCACAAAACATTTGTCTACCATCTTCTGGCTCTGAGATATGGTTTTCTCTGAAATGAAATATGAAAACTCTGTGTATTCTGATCAACTGACGCCACGATATGATCATTTCAGGTATTTCATATTTCTTTCTGCCTCTCACGACAGAGGGTGGAGCTGGATCATATGGCAGACACTGCCCATCTCCCATTACCATCTCAACCCTCCAGCAGAGAAAGAGTTAAAACTGCTGGACACACGGGCTGTCAAAGAGTCCCAGGCAGCTACCCAAGGATTTGGGCTGTTTATCCGTAAACTATTACCTACAGAACTTTCCATAATTACACTATTATATCTTCTGTTGTGGACTTACAATCCCTTAAAAACATGGTAATTTGTACAAACTGCTGAGATTGTAACTAGTTATCATTTTCACTTGTATTCCCTTTATTTTTACTATAATCTGTTCATTTGCTGTATTCATATTATGAGTTATTTTCCAATAAAATAATCAATTAAAAATAAAATTGACGTGTAAAAAAAAAAAAAAAATTGAATAATTAAAAATAGTTTGTCTAAGTGCTTGTTCTGGATAGTTTCTCTGACGAGAACGTTACCATAACGGCTATTGATATTGTTATATTTTGCTACCTCTAGAAAGGATGTGAATTAACCCTTTTTTCTACAAGATTAGTTAGAGTTAGATTTGCATATTTGCACGCTAAAATGTGAATTGGTGGCAGCATCCCGATCTCTATATGAGATAGTAGATTGTATCAATTGTACATACAATCGAAATTGTATTGTGTGTGGACTCACCAACTAATTCAAAAGGTTACTTTGCCTGCAGTGCTGAATGCCTTCAGGATTCCCTCAGGATCTGAAGTTGAGTGGTAAACTGTGGCAAAAGGGAACAGGAATTAGCGAGTGACGTCACACACAGTGGGAACGATCTACTTAGGTTCTCCAGGATTGAGGATAGGGACGCTTAGGAGAATTAAGGAGATGCTTAAAGGGACTCCGAGCAGTGCAGAAACTATAGAAAGATGCATATCATTTTAAAGCTCTCTTTCTCCTCTTTCCAATGATATATAAATTGCCGCCCTACGCCTTTTAGTTTTCAATATTTTCGCAATTGAAATTGCCGCGGCCGTAATTTTGATCGCGAAAATAGAGAAAACTAAAAGGCATAGGGCGACGATTTAGGGGTCGTCAGAAAGGGCTACTAGCTGCTAGGCTAAACACCGGACTTAACATTTTAACAACAAATGAAAAAGAAGGTTTGTCAGGCAGGTGACAATATTGGTTCAAAATAAGGATGTCTACTATACTCATTACTCTGTGCGGAAAATTAGCGTTGATCGCCCGCGGGTAGGGAGCGCGTCGTTATCGGCGTTCGAGTACCCGACGACCGACGCAATAGAGCCGCATACATTACCTGCTCCGCCGGCACGTCTACGCCCGGTCACCGCTGCTCCGTGTCCGCGCTGGTCTCCGGCATGCTTCAGTTCCTCCTGCCCGGCAGGAAGTTTAAACAGTAGAGGGCGCTCTACTGTTTAAACTTCCTGCCGGGCAGGAAGAAGTAAAGCATGCCGGGGCCGGAGACCAGAGCGGAGACGGAGCAGCGGTGACCTGGGGACTGGAGTCGCGCCGGCAGAGCAGGTAATGTATGCGGGCATGCAGGCGGGGGGAGCGGCGGCAGCACCACCACCACCACAACAGATTGTGAACGGTTTCAGGCTGAAATCGGTTCACAATCTGTTTGCAGTAAAGGTAGCCATACGATCCCTCTCTGATCAGATTCGATCAGATAGGGATCTGTCAGTTGGTCGAATCTGATGGCAAATCGACCAGTGTATGGCTACCTTTAGGGTTTGGAGGGTGGCGAGTCAGCGCATCACAGGATTTGTGTGTTCTTAGACAATGTGATCTCATTCCTAACAATCCAACCAAGGCATCTGCCTACCAAACGTATATGAGTCAAGTCCCAAACATTTCATTATAGTGAAGAAATGTAGAATGATCCACCCAGCTGCTGAAAAGGCTGTGAGTCACATTTAACCACTTTACCCCCGCGCGTACGTATTTCTCCGCCCCTTTTTCCATCCTTTAAAAACCAGGGACGGAGAAACACGTACTTTCCGCGTTCCCGACGCTGTCCGCGCTCCCGCTCGTAAACACGCCGCCCGCCGCTAGTAAAACCGCCGCCGCCCGCTCGCCCGGAGATCAATGAACGGGAAAATCCATTCCCGTTCGTTGATCTAAGCCCCACAATGACCCGCTGCTCTCCTATGGGCAGCGCGATCATTGTGAGAAGAAACTCACGTGTCCAGCCTCCTTATTCTTCCTCCAAGCTTCCGGAAGGAGGCTTGGAGGTCGCAATAAAGCAAAAAGTTACTGTGGCCATCTTGTGGCCAAATAGTAAACTACACCCTACACATTTTTCACATACAAATAAATGACTTTTACACAAAAAATTAACTCATTACCTCCCACACTCCCCATTTTTTTTTTTTTTGTAATTAAAAAAAAATTCAAAAATTTACAATTAAAAAAAATACATAATTAGTTACCTTAGGGACTGAACTTTTTAAATATTTAAGTCAAGAGGGTATAACACTGTTACTTTATAAACTATGGGCTTGTAATTAGGGATGGACGCAAAACTGAAAAAAATGCACCTTTATTTCCAAATGAAATATTGGCGCCAAACATTGTGATAGGGACATAATTTAAACGGTTTTATAACCGGGACAAAAGGGCACATAAATTTCATGGGTTTTAATTACAGTAGCATGCATTATTTAAAAACTATAATGGCCGAAAACTGAAAAATAATTTTTTTTTTCCCCACATTTTTCCTATTTTCCCATTAAAACACATTTAGAAAAAAATAATTCTTGGCATAATGTCCCACCTAAAGAAAGCCTAATTGGTGGCGGAAAAAACAAGATATAGTTCATTTCATTGCGATAAGTAATGATAAAGTTATAGACGAATGAATGGAAGGAGCGCTGAAAGGTGAAAATTGCTCTGGTGGTCAGGGGGTAAAACCCCTCAGTGGTGAAGTGGTTAAAATATGTGGCAATGAGGTTGATTATTACAAAATTGTATGAACAGCTACTGTGAGTAAAAGATCACTTGAGTCATCACACAAGGCAAAAAAAGCACAATCACATCTAGTTTTAAGTTAGCCATGCATCAGGAGACTTGGCAGCCGATCAACCATAATAATCTAATCAGACTAACAATGCGACCAATTACAGGCCCAAATTGGTTGCATGTATCGATCGGACCTGCTGCAAGATGTAGGGCTGACATGCTCGAGCGGGTGCGCGGTGGTAACGACATGTGGGGGGCTTGATTCACTAAGAGAAATTGCATGCCTTACCAGAGTTAACATGCCTTATCAAAGTTAACACAGCTTATCAAAGTTAACACGCTTTATCAGAGTTAACACACCTTATCAGAGTAGCACAGCGAGCACTACGAATTTATGCCTGCTAATTGGCAATGACGAGAGCTCCACCCGTCCTGCCCTGAGCCCCTGCAGGTCCAATCACTTTAACCACTTGAGGACCGCAGTGTTAAACCCCCCTAAAGACCAGGCCTTATTTTGTTAAATAGGCCACTGCAGCTTTAAGGCCAAGCTGCAGGGCCGAACAACTCAGCACACAAGTGATTCCCTCCCCCCCCCCTTTCTCCCCACCAACAGAGCTCTCTGATCGCTCCCCCCGTGTTTTTTTATTTTTTTATACAAATGTTATTGTTATTATTTTTTTAATAAAAAATACTATTTCTTTAATTATTTGTTAACCCTCCCTTCCTCCCTCTCTGCAGCTGGCCAATCACGGCGATCGGCTGTCATAGGCTTCTGTTTATGAAAGCCGATCGCTCTCTGGTGTCCCAGGGGGACAGCCGTAACTGTAATGGCCCATACTCACGGGCAACTTTTTGGCCTGTCGCCAGCACACGTGAGCGTGTGCGCGACAGGCCGGTGACAGCTCGTCGCCAGGTCCCTCCGCATACACACGGCGGAGGGACCTGGCAACTGATGCGGCGGAAGCTGTCGCTGTTGCGCCTCCCCCTGCCGGAAGCCCAATGGATTCTTATCTTGTTGCTGTCGCTAGTCCGCGTACTCACGCAGACTAGCGACAGTTGCGGCGGAGTTGCGGCGGCGACTCTCGCCATGCGATTGAGCGGTTCAATCGCCCGGCGACATCAGCGACGAGCGACAGTTCGGGGTGCGCGCCCGGGCAACGCCGCATACTCACGGGCGACCTGTCGCTGCAACACGCGCGCGCCGCGTGTTGCGGCGACATTTGTAGCCCGTGAGTATGGGCCATAACTAAGGATTGAACTTCATCCAAATCAGTAGCTGATACACCCTTTCCCATGAGAAATCTTTTCCTTTTCTCAAATAGATCATCAGGGGGCTCTGTATGGCTGGCATTGTGGTGAGACCCCTCCCACACTGTGATGTCAGGACCTAGTTCCTGACAGTTTCCTGTGTGTGAACCTTGTTGCATTGTGGGAAATAACAGCTGTTTCCAACTGACAAGCAACTAGTATCTCCATCTGTGCATATGTATATGGGTGTTAGTGGGTGTGGTTATAAATAAAGGCAGTTGGTGCTGTCTGTTTTTTTTATGTCTGCCAGTAGTAAAGATGATTATGCGCAGGCTGAATGTGGATTAAACAACATGAACAAATTGCATGGCAAAAATATCAATAATTTCTTGATTTCTCTTCTATTTTTTTTTAGTATTTTAGCTTCTCACTTTGCAATGTATTGATTTATTTTTTTCCCCTTTTCACTAAAGTCCGTCTTTAACCACCTTAGCGGTATGGACGAGCTCAGCTCGTCCATTACCGCCAGAGGGTGCCGCTCAGGCCCTGCTGGGCCGATTTTGATCAAATAAAGAGCAGCACACGCAGCCGGCACTTTGCCAGCCGCGTGTGCTGCCCGATCGCCGCCGCTCTGCGGCGATCCGCCGCGAGCAGCGGCGAAAGAGGGTCCCCCCAGCCGCCTGAGCCCTGCGCAGCCGGAACAAATAGTTCCGGCCAGCGCTAAGGGCTGGATCGGAGGCGGCAGACGTCAGGACGTCGGCTGACGTCCATGACGTCACTCCGCTCGTCGCCATGGCGACGAAGTAAACAAAACACGGAAGGCCGCTCATTGCGGCCTTCCGTGTTACTTTTGGCCGCCGGAGGCGATCAGAAGAACGCCTCCGGAGCGCCATCTAGTGGGCTTTCATGCAGCCAACTTTCAGTTGGCTGCATGAAATAGTTTTTTTTTTATTTAAAAAAAACCCTCATGCAGCTGCCCTGGCGATCTTAATAGAACGCCAGGGTGGTTAACCACTTCCCAAATGAGGGGTTTTACCCCTTGAGCACCAAAGCAATTTTCACCTTTCAGCGCTCCTTCCATTCATTCGTCTATAACTTTATCATTACTTATCACAATGAAATGAACTATATCTTGGTTTTTTTGCCACCAATTAGGCTTTCTTTAGGTGGGACATTATGCCAAGAATTATTTTATTCTAAATGTGTTTTAATGGGAAAATAGGAAAAAATGTGGGAAAAAATTTATTATTTTTCAGTTTTTGGCCTTTATAGTTTTTAAATAATGCATGCTACTGTAATTAAAACCCATGAAATGTATTTGCCCATTTGTCCTGGTTATAAAACCGTTTAAATTATGTCCCTATCACAATGTTTGGCGCCAATATTTTATTTGGAAATAAAGGTGCATTTTTTTCAGTTTTGCGTCCATCCCTAATTACAAGCCCATAGTTTATAAAGTAACAGTGTTATACCCTCTTGACATAAATATTAAAAAAGTTCAGTCCCTAAGGTAACTATTTATGTATTTTTTTATTGTAATTTTTTTTTTAATTACAAAAAAAAAAATTGGGGAGTGTGGAAGGTAAGGAGTTAATTTTTTGTGTAAAACTAATTTATTTGTATGTGAAAAATGCTTTAGGGTGTAGTTTTACTATTTGGTCACAAGATGGCAACAGTAACTTTTTGTTTAATGCGACTTCCGGACGCTTACAGGAAGTACTGGGAGGCTGGGAACGTTTTTTTTTTCACAATGATTGCGCTGCTTATCGGAGAAGCAGCGGATCATTGCGGGGCTTAGATCAACGAACAGGAATGGATTTTCCCGTTCATTGATCTCCGGGTGTTTACGAGCGGGAGTGCGCACTAGAGCGAGCGGGAGCGCAAGCGGCAGCGGGAGCGTGAAAAGTACGCATTTCTCCGTCCCTGGTGGTGAAAGGATGGAAAAAGGGACGGAGAAATGCATACGCGTTGGGGTAAAGTGGTTAAATATAAATTATTAAGAACACATTTCATAGTAAAGAGGTTGATATCTTACTTATTTTATACAGTCATCATTACGCAGATTTAGCAATATTTGCTGCATAGTCCACAACTGAAAATTGCTATTAGGAGAGGAGCTACAAGTGTTTGTATTTTAGCAGCACAGAATTCTTATTCAGCCGACAGCTAGAAAATAACAGAAATGCCATCAGCAGAGGTTTGCTGGAGGCCGCACGTTTTTCATAAGTGGACTTTATGTCCTCTGACATTTCTAAGCCATTATTTCTGCGCACCAGAAATTGTGTGAGCCCGGCACCTGCCCAGATGTGGAACCCAAAACCATAAACGCTCCTAAAGATATTGCGCTTGTTTTGCTTTTATTTCCCTCGTTCTTAAAAGGCTCTGGAAAGTTGAGCTTGGATCCTATAAGTTTTTCCTTTAGAAGCAAAGTCAGGGGAATTAGCTGTGAGTAAATTGCAGCCTCCTCTGTAATTATCCACATACTGAACTATTTACAGTTGACTTGAGTTACCTTAAGTGTGGATCAGAATGGATGGCGGTATTGATTAAACGCAGCATCTATTTACCTTCACAATAAAGTGTTGTGATTAGTAAAATTCACTGGAGAAGGGGGAGCAAGGGTTGAAATTACGTGTACCAGTTTAATGTGGCTGGAAGTGTAGCAACATGCAAAAACAAGACCCCTCTGGAAGCCAGTATGTGCCCACTGTGAAAACATCCTCAAACTGTTTAAAAGACTGCTAGTGTTACATACTGGAACTTGTACACTGCTAGTACCTTCTATGGGAAAGAATAACAGTTCTTACATTTTTGCCACGTGGGATAAGTGGTGGAAAAGCCCCTGAAAATAAGAAATGTATTTGACTTTGTCATGGGTTTCTGTGTTCAGTACAGAAGATGCATAATGGCAGCCAGGCACTGCCATAGGGGACTTAGACAGCAGTGGCTGGGTAGTGTAATGCATAAGGGCTCTGCCTCTGACACAGGAGACCAGGGTTTGAATCTCAGCTTTTTCTGTTCAGTAAGCCGGCACCTATTCAGTGAGCACACCTTGGGCAACACTCCATTATATGCTACTGCCTATAGAGTGCATCCTAGTGGCTGCAGCTCTGGCTCTTTCAGTTAGCAAGGGGAAAAGCATGATATAAATATTCTCTGTCTTGTCTATACAGTGGATCTGTGATTAAGCCAGTAACTTAAAGGAACAATATCGATTAAAAACATTTTTAACCTGGGATTGAGAGAGTTCCTGATAAATAATGATGTATACAATTCACTTGCTTATCTCTTTTGTTTACTGTATCAAATTCCTTTCACTCTTAACTGACAGTAGTCTGCTCTAATCTGATGGGAGAGTGAACAATGAGGGGAGGGGGAATCCCTCACAGTGCATCTGTTAACCCTGTGTGAGAGAAAGTCTTGTGTCCTGTGTCTCTGACTGAAGTGTCTAAAGAGAGCAGAGGAAATGTAACATGTTTGTAAACATTTGTAATTGTGACACCACAGCTTTTCATACTTGATATTTAACATGACACACAACAAAATGAGAAAAATGTTTACACAGATACTTAGACATTATTTGTACATTGTAATTTTAGAACACTTGGTTTGATAGTGTTCCTTTAAAGGAAGATATTAGCTGGCCTCTTGCAGAAGCCAGAGAAAGAAAGGTAAGTTTAAAGGTATATTGATGATTGCTTACCTACCCTTAAAAAGATCATATAAAGGCCCAAAAAATTCCTGTGAGGGCTAGAACTGGATAGGGCTTCCCACAATGATCATGATCTTGAGCCCATGTTACTGTCAGGACTCAGGACATGCAGGTTTGCAGACCCCACTGGCCAGCTGACTTCAGATCAGAGATCATGCCGGGCATTATGGGATGGAAATGATAAAATCTATTACCAAGTCCTTAAAGGGAACCTTAACTGAACGGGGGGTAAAGAGTTTTACTTACCTGGGGCTATTACCAGCCCCCTGCAGCAGTCCTGTGCCCTCGGCGCCGCTCTGGAATCCTATGGTCCCCCGCTGTCACTTAGTTTCGTTTTTGACGACTCACCAGTCGCCGGCCGCCATGCGTATTATTGGACGCATTCACCAATGCAATTAGCGCTATTGCGGACCGCAACGCGTACAAAAATACGCGTTGCCGCATATCTACGCATTATTCTTGGTGAATGCGTCCAATAATACGCATGGCGGCCGGCGACTGGTGAGTCATCAAAAACGAAACTAAGTGACAGCGGGGGACCAGAGGATTCCAGAGCAGTGCTGAGGGCACAGGACTGCTGCAGGGGGCTGGTAATAGCCCCAGGTAAGTAAAACTCTTTACCCCCCGTTCAGTTAAGGTTCTATTTAAAAAAACTACCGTCAGAACCTATAACAGCTTGTACTGCAACAACTCATGATTATGTTAGCTCATAAAAGGAACGTCAGACTGCTTAGACATTGACTGCCTTTCATTCTTCACTGAGGTAATGAAACCTGATTCAGACTAATTGATAGTTCTAGGGCCAGTTTCATCTACTGCTTACGCATGTGTTCTCACAGAAATCTATGGGATTCTAGGTAAACTGATTACTGTATTGAGGTAAACTGCCTTTTGCAACCTTAGAATTCCCAAATGACCTTCTATTACCTGTTATACAAGGTTCAGGCTAAGAGTCACCAAATATTATCCTGAAGATTTTGAAGCCTGTTCTAAGTATGTTTTGCATATACATATGCAGATGTATAACTGTCAGGAGGCGTGCACATATCAGTTCCCGCTGTTCAATATAATATCCAAGATTTGGGAGATTGCACAAATGATCCCCCCCATGAACTGTTGAGCATGGTCTTCAGTAGCGAGGCCCCAAATATACATGACCCTTCAATGCTCGGCTATAATATAGTCGAGCATCTATTACCATTCTGCCACTGCAGTGCAGACCGCTAATAGATGTTATGGCCCTCAATTTACACACTGGGCAGCGCTGCTATTGCTGCTAACTTATAGGTGCCATATAAATAAAAAATAATAACAATAATAATAATAATAACTTCATACAGCCAAAGGGTATTGAGAGCTATACATGGCTTTTCTAAACACACAGAATGTATTAAGCAGGGCCAGGCTGAGGCAGAGGCTCGGGAGGCACCACGTCTTGTGGCAGAGGCCCAAACTACCATGGTACACCTCACTTTTTTCCAAAAATATTTTATTGAATTTTTTCAATTTTCCACCCACAATTCGAAAGTGAACAAGTTAATAAACACATGTTAGCATCATCAAGTAATACATTTAACGACCAGTAGTGTCCACCGTGGCCTCCACCCAAGAAAGAAAGCCTTCACCCCAATTCCTATTCTGTTTAAAGCAGACCTGAACTCAGAATTTCCTCTATGCTCTAAAAGAAAGGTAAGCAACAGCATAATAACCTTCAAAGAAAAACATTTATTTGTTACATGGAAGCAGACATAGGGTTAACATCCTGTGTTTACAAATTAATTTGGTGAGTGGGAATTAGACAGGCTAAACTCTCTAAATACATACAGAGTGCATGTCTCTATGTTTCCTTCTGTACTGTGCTATACTTCAGGTTCACTTTAAATGCCAAAAAAACTATCCCACGCCCTAATTTTAGCTGATTCAGTACTAGGTTCCTTCTTGGGTCCAATCTTGGTTGTTAATAAAGGTATATTGTATTTTAAACCATGTATAAGGTATTTACTTACACATTCTGGATTGTGTTTACCTAGTTATAATTGTTTGACTCTTGATTTCTTTGGTACTTCACAATTGCTTGTTTGGATTTTTATTTAGAAAAAGAAATGTGAGAAAAGTAATATCAAAGTTAATGAGGAACAGTTTATTTTGAAAACGTTATTGCTTGCTTCGTGCTGAAAACATATTTATAGATACTGTAAAAAAAAACATCAGGGCTTTGATGCACTACATTTTTCTAATAAGTTAGATCACCAATCTTATTTTTATCTTATCTATGTAATATTTCTTTAGAATCCAGCAACTAAAGATATTTTACAAATCAGTGACAAAAGCAATATCAATAATTTGGGCTATTGTTTTTCTAATGTATATCATACAGAATATATCATAATTTGCAATGCACAAAGTTTTGTGCATGGTACACTTGGTGAAATTTGCCTTCTTAAAACAGAAGGAAACTTACAATAATTCAGCTAAAAGTGAACATTTGTGGTTACCCACAATGCACCACTACTGAATATGCAAATTATCTCTTTTCGCCCCTGTATGCCAGGCAAGCATCCAGAACCGCTGGTGTATAGCAAGCCTATTGCTTTAAGGGCCCGTTTCCACTACTGCGGAAACCGGGCCAAATTCGGAGAGTTTCCCCGCAGGCGAACCGCGCCGGAAAACTCTGCCTTAGTAAACTATGGCGCAGCCGGCCGAATCGCTTACCTTAGCGATTCGGCCGACATTGCCGTCAGTTTCCGTGCGAGAGGCTGCGAATCCCATAGCCGTGCATGGCACGGCTTCTGGGATACGTCAGCATTCCCGCTGACCAGGAAGTGCCACTGCGCGTCTCGCAGCCGAGCGCGGTGGCCAGTGGAAACGGGCCCTCAATATTACACAGCCACATCAACCCCACATGCAGACAGCCTGTTTCAGACTTTTGGTCCTCATCAGTACATGGCAGGGATTGATATGGCTGTATATCTTACCTTACTTATTTTTCACCTTTACTATATGGAGAGCTAATGCATGAGGTAAAACAGGAGAGATAAATCATGAGATAAACAGACAAAGGCCCTCATTCAATTCACCTTTTTCCTACGTTTTCTCTTAAAGGGAATGGGAACCGCATTTAAAAAACAAATGAAGCAAATACTTACCTAAGGAGAGGGAAGGCTCTGGGTCATATAGAGCCTTCCGTCTCCTCTCTCGGTGCTCTTTATACGGTGCTGGCTCCCCCCCCCCCTCCGTTTCAATCCCCCGCCGAAAGGGTACTTAGAAGTCTTCGGGAGCCGTGTCCTCCAGAAGATGTGAGCGTGCAGGCGCAGTACAGGGCCGCCCTTCTTCAGGAGCACTCGGGCTCCCTGAAGACTTCTGAAGCCTCCTTCGGCCGGATAAAGCAGTATTTGACTAATTTAGTCAAATACTGCTACCGGGCAAGCCAGCACTGGAACGAGGGGACCAGGAGAGGAGCCGGAAGGCTCTATAGGACCCAGAGCCATCCCTCTCCTTGGGTAAGTATCTGTCTTATTTTTAAAATGCAGTTCCCATTCACTTTAAGTGATAATTTTTCATCTTCTCATTAAAATAACTTTTCAGCATTTCACAATTGAAAAAGTGCCAGAAGTAGTAATCCTTTTTCCTTGCTTGCTGGGGGTTTAAAAAGTATTTTTTATTGACAAGGTGTGAACATATCGAGTTGGCCTAAACTAAGGAGCAAAAGTGAATTGCATATGGACCATGGAGAGACAAATCATGAGTTAAGTCAGTTAAGGTGAGATAAACAATGAGTTAAATTAGAAACGGAAAGATACATCATGAGTTAAGTCAGTTAGGGAGAGTAAAATTGTGACTTAATAAATAAGGTGAGATAATTTGCAAGATAAGTTTTGTGAACCAACGCCATAACGTACTGAAAAATTATGTTATAGATAAGATCTGCCAGCATCAAGCCAACAAAAATAAATTCTTGCAATACCTTTTCATAACTAACAGTACTGATACATAGTTTTCTTGCATGCTTTTGTAAATGTAAATTTCTTCTTTAGATATTATGCAGAACTGGATCAGAACCTTGCAACACTGAATGTTACATGCACAATATTATACAGTATATCTTTCTGAAGATGTGTTTAGCAATCGCCAATAGGGCTGCTCAAATCCGAAACCGGGAGACATCCGGATAGTTGCTATCCGGATATCTCCCAGTAAACCTGTGCGGGGGGGCGGAGGGGTCAATCTTACCTGTCTAACGTCTTCTTCGTCCGTCCCTCGGCGCCTCCCACGATGTGCTCCACGCACGTCACGTGATTACATACACTTCCTCCTTCAACCTGGAAGGATGAAGTGTTTGTAATCACGTGACCGCCGCTTGGAGCGCATCATGGGAGGCGCCGAGGGACGGACGAAGAAGACGTCAGACAGGTAAGATTGACCCCTCCGCCCCCCCCCCCCCCCCCCCGCTAGTGTTGGGCGAACAGTGTTCGCCACTGTTCAGGTTCTGCAGAACATCACCCTGTTCGGGTGATGTTCGAGTTCGGCCAAACACCTGATGGTGTTCGGCCTTTTAGTTCAGGTTTGCCCGAACTACTCAATGCCCCCCGAACAGGGCCCGAACAGGGCCCCTGTTCGGCCGAACAGGGCCCTGTTCGCCCGAATACGGCCCCCCTATAGGGTCGCAGGCATAAGGGGGGAGCATGCCCCGATCGCGGGGGGGGGGTGTCGGAAATTCCCCCCACCCCCTCCGCTAGCGCTCCCCCCTCTGCCCGCTTCCCCATAAAAAAAAGTTTGCGAAAAGTTAGTAGTACCTGCTGTAAAGTTTGCGGAAAGTTAATAGTACCTGCTGTGGCTGGCTGGCAGTGACTACTAGGAGACGTGTTGAGGCCGGGCAGCGGGCGGTTCAGCGGTAGTACCCTTGTGGTCACGCGTACCCTCGTATGCGTCATCACGTAGAGGACGTGAGGTCAGAGAAAGGGCGGAAGTACCACAAGGGTACTACCGCTGAACCGCCCGCTGCCCGGCCTCAACGCGTCTCCTAGTAGTCACTGCCAGCCACAGCAGGTACTATTAACTTTCCGCAAACTTTACAGCAGGTACTATTAACTTTCCGCAAACTTTTATGGGGAAGCGGACAGAGGGGGGAGCGCTAGCGGAGGGGGTGGGGGGAATTTCCGACCCCCCCCGCGATCGGGGCATGCTCCCCCCTTATGCCTGCGACCCCATAGGGCCCCCAAAAGCGGCATGTTCGGGGGTCCCATTGACTTCCATTGAGTTCGGGGTTCGGGCCGAACATGCCGAACATCTGGCCCATGTTCGGCAGAACGGACCCGAACCCGAACATCCAGGTGTTCGCCCAACACTACCCCCCCCCGCACAGGTTTACTGGGAGATATCCGGATAGCAACTATCCGGATGTCTCCGGGTTTCGGATTTGAGCAGCCCTAATCACCAATATTATTCAGCTGCCTCCCTCCTTGTAGCTAAGATGATAGAGAGAGAAGGAAATGTAACACAAGAGAAATATTTCATGCATTAGGAGCAGTGAAAAATCTTTACCTTTTCTCAAATAGATCATAAGGGACCTTTGTATGGCTGATATTGTGATGAAACCCCGCCCACAGTGTGATGTCAGGACCACGGTCATGACAGTTTACTTTGTAACCTAATTGCATTATAGGAAAAAACAGCTGTTTCCACATGCCAAGCCAGCCATATCTCCCTTCTGCAGAATAACTGTTTACTGAGAATTCTATGCACAGCATTCACTTGGCAGGACTAAAGATAACGCCTCCTGTGATAAATTTCAGAATGTAAATCAGGGAGAGGAAAGATCTTACAATGGGCAAACTCTAAATAAAACATTTATAAATACATATTGTTAAAAGTTAAGCTTGTATTCATTATTTTATTTCCACTACAGATCCTTAAAGGGACTCTGAGCAGTGCAGAAACTATGGAAAGATGCAGACCATTTTGAAGCTCTCTTTCTCCTCTTTCCAACGATATATAAAGCGCCACCCTACGCCTTTTAGTTTTCGCTATTTTCGCGATCGAAATCGCGACCGCCGAAAATATTGAAAACTAAAAGGCGTAGGGCGGCGGTTTAGGTGTCGTTGGAAAGAGGAGAAAGAGAGCTTCAAAATGGTATGCATCTTTCCATAGTTGCTTGTATTACAGCTGAATTGAGCTGCCGACTTTGGGGAAAAGTCGTCCTGTGTAATACAAGTAACTATGGAAAGATGCATACCATTTTGAAGCTCTCTTTCTCCTCTTTCCAAGGACACATAAACCGCCGCCCTACGCCTTTTAGTTTTCGATATTTTCGCGATCAAAATCGCGGCAGCCCTAGTTTCTGCACTGCTCAGAGTCCCTTTAAGAGTGGACAGTAAAACGTATAATCTGCTTGCAAGTTTTGTAATAAAATATACTTGACATAATTACTATCAAGTTTCTGAATTGAGACCTATAAAGCACTTAAACTTCTTCAGTGTTAAATTGTAATGTTCTTAGCAATGTTCTGTTTTTTTTTTTGTTTTTTTTGTTTTTTTGGTGTCTTAAAGGAATCACAGTGAAAATGTCTCCTCTGCTCCAGTAGATTTGCCTTGACAGTGTAACTACGGTACTAACCAAAATACTTTGAAAAAGTGTCTGAAATGATGACAACGATTTACTTTCACTTTCCATGGGAGCCTAAGATTGTGCAGAAATCCGCTAGCTATTGAGGAGACTGGGACAGCAGCAGGTAAAGACCGTTTGTATAGTAAACAGTGCATGAATCTTACCTGGATGACTGATGTACAGCTGCACTATTTCCAGGATAGAAGCTTTTTTTTCACAATTAAAGCCAAATAAGATATCAGGAATACATGCAATGGCAACTACCAGCGCTTACTGCATTGTTGCCTGGGAAGCAGGTGAGCAGACCCTATGACTGCAGTGGGGCCCAGAGTTGTGGGAAGACCCCCAACTACTATCCTCCCAGTTTAAGAAGCCTTATGTCCCCCCAGTATAGGTAGCCTGATTCCTCCACATTGTATATGTAGCCCCCCTATTATAGGTAGCCAGATTACCCCACAGTGTATAGGTTGCCAAATTTCCCCCCTAGCATAGGTAGCCATTTCACCCACAGTGTGTAAGGTAGCCAGATTCCCCCCCTCTCATCTCTCCAGACTCCCAGTCACAGCTTCTTTTTCTCAGCACCTGATAGTGACCAGCAGTCCCGGTACAAGGTCCTCCAGCACCAGAGCCTGAGGCACCAAAGTGCACCCCTCCATCCCTCTCACCCCAGCCGTCACACACTAATTGCTATTAGACTAAGCGGTGCTCCAGGGCCCCCAATCCCCCCCCCCCCCCCAACACCTTAATCTCTAGTTATCTGGCTTGCAGTCACTGCCATGTGTTCATTTTTCTTATTTCTCTCTGCTTCAAACACAATAGGGGAATGATAGCTGAGTGAGTTGTGCGCCCCCTCATACACTGCGCCCTGAGGCTTGAGCCTCTCTCGCCTCTGCCCTGGTGTCCAGCCTTCATGGTTTCAGCTGGTGTCTCTCATTGTGTGACTTGGATGCAGGTACTGATGGGTCAATTGATGAGAGATGCTAGCTGCAGCCATGGGGACCAGACACTAGGCGGCGCAGAGGAGAGAAAGCTGAAGATGCAGCCGGGATCCTGGAGAGATGTGACATTTCACTCCGCTCACAATTTTGCTATTAGCATGGATGGGGGAGGGGGCACTTAGGGCACAGCAATGGCCAGGGGCTTTGTACTGTGCCCTCACACCTCACGCGACAAGACGCGGCACCTCCCTAGCTTCTGCCTCAGCCCGGCCCTGCTTCATACACCTGCCTCTGTGTGCTTAGGAAAGCCATGTGTAGCTCTCAATACCCTTCCTTGACTGTAATTAAAAAAACATTTCCCAATGTTCTTTTAATTAACCTTTATAAATGAAGACACTGGGGAGGTAGTGAGTAAAGTTTGTTCTGTTGTTACACACTGATCAGACAGTGACCGGACAGGAAGATAATACTCTGCTGAGCTGTAGCTGCAGTGCTTAGTAGCAGACAGAGGTGTACGGGGCCAGGTGATTTGCTCTATGCTTCTAGCTTCTCCATGACAATGCCACATGAGTCTGCATACAGGAAAACAAATCAGAGTGCCATGTAATTAAAACGTGAATAAATGGTTAATATTCAATCAACAATGCGTTGTGTATATATAGTCTGCCCAACAGGCATTAAAGTCTCAAGGGCTATATGTTAACTACCACATTTGCTTTGTATTTACTAGAAGCATGAGAGGATGTGATGTGATGTCAAAGGTTTCAATCAGACAAATAGAGTCCCTGCTAGAGAACATCCATTGGGAATTTACAGCTCAGTTCCATAACCTTTTCCCTGTATGAAGATGAGAGCTGCAGATTTCACAGTCTGAGGGTCATATCTGGCTATTTGCTGACTTTGGGATTCCTCTGTGCCACATGCTGATGTTTGGCAAAAACATCTATCCGTGGATACCTAATATTAGCAATACACCAGTTTTCTATGTATATTCATCAAAGCTTTAAAAGTATGCAGTATATTGGCCATATAATATGGCCACACATGCAAGCTGCCAATTTGAGGACAGCTATTTTAAGTGTTATTTTATAGTTGCTATTTAAATATATGCAAATTGTAAAACTAGGTCCTAATACCTTCTGTGGTTTTTTTGAATGTATTCATACTTATAATCTAATCTTATTATTATTCATGTTAAATATTGATGTTTTAAACTAATATTGAATGCTGGGTGCAGCCATGATACATTATTATTTATGTATTTCTATAACCCCCACATCTTGCTTTACAGAGGAAATATTTATGTGATGAAAGGTGGCCACACATCTATCGATTCTGGGGCCGATCCACCAAGACACCAAGAAACAGATCACTCCATTGGCCACCATAAACCACAGGCTATATGCCGGTAGTCGAATGGGGCCCAAATGCAGAAATAGGACACAGATACTCAGCATGTCGGCCCAAGGTTTTCCAGCATGTTCGATCGACACATGCAACCAATTTTGGCCTGAAATTTGTCAAATTGTCGATCAAGCATGTGCTTGGCAGCACCAATTTTCATCAGATGCAATGGTAGTTATAGAATCTGAAGTCTACAGATAGATGGCCACCTTAACAGTCCTTCAGTTAACAGCTAACAATTGACTCGCCACCATAGTCATTATCAAAATTTTGTGGGGAACCAATTAACTTGTCAGTATGTATTTGGAATGTGGAAAGAAACCAGAATACCCAAACCCACATAGATACAGGGTAATTCAAAGTAAGATGGGCTGTCCACCCAATTTGGAAAACTATCCAATTGTTGTTTTCTTGAGTCTATAAACTTTTGCCTTGTCTTCTCCTCCTAGTAACGCCACTCTCCATGGATCTAAACTTTTATGCTTAGTTGGGCTTAGCATACAAGTTTATGGATCACATTTAAACCTGAGGGCCGTCAAATTTAACTTGCATGCCAAAGCCTGCTGAAGTCTATGGGAGCTTTTTCATTTTTGAAAGAGCAAATGCAGCGTAAATAACACATTTAATTGTTAGTCTTCTACTATAAAGTTATAACAACCTGCCCAGTCCAGTGGCGTGGCTAGACAACATCTCCCATAGCAAAACTTTAATCAGCCCTCAAATGGAGGCACTCTTAAGCAGTACCACCTGCTCCTACCCAATGGATATGACTTAATTGGGCAATTTACATTCTCATGCATTCAACAATGTACATAGTTCATGGGCACCGAGACAAAGGCAGAGGGTAGAGAAACACCAGAGAGTTAATGGTGAATACATTAAGTACCACCTGGGCCCCCTATGCTCCAGGGCCCCATAGCAACTGCTATGGCTTCTATGGCTATTGCTACGCCCCTTGCCTGTTTTTTGTTTTTCTCCCCCAAGCTCCGTGTCCACCATCTTCCACCGCAAAGCCCTGCCCCCTTGCAGGAAAGGTCCATGGTACGTCTCGTTCTCTTGAGTAGAGAATGTGTGAGATCACTTCTCTGCAAGGGGTGGGGCTACAGTGAAGTTTTACTTTACTTTTATTTTGAAAAATGACTGGGCATACAACACCTACATTTTATTTTCATAATATAACATATACCTTCCAAGCTCACAGTAGAGCTAACTATAATTTTAGCCATGGTGAATTATCCTTTTGTTGCAGCCATGGCTAGGGTCTACTATTTTAATTTTGGCATCCTTTTACCACTGAATAGTGAGTGTTTCATTCGCTAAGACCAGGAGTTCACACCATTTACACCAGGTATACAGTTTTATAATGTCACTTCACAGCCCATGTGCAGCCACACCCAATTCATTTACATATAGTGTCAGCCCTCTCATCGCTCCCTATCCTGTGGCTGAAGTTACAGACATTTTTTGTGATGAGATCAGCTTATTCTGAAGAAGATGGTGCTGCCCAGTGGCAGCGTGACCAGGAAACAGGAGACCTGGAGGCAGAATCTGCAGTGAAATGTGTTAGAGGTAGCATTCAGGTTAAATAAATGCTTGATATTCAAATCTACAGGAACTAAGATTCATAGGAACCAAGATTCACTAATCACTAGAGATGTAATGTCTCAAGGAGAAGTCGGCACACCATCTATTCATTCATGGGTGCTTGACGAAGTGACATAGGCAGTGTCACACAGGTAAATGCAAGTTGCAAGGATCGTCAGCACACCAATCTCAAATGCACTAACTAACTGGCACAATAAATAGTATGTGCGTTTGAGATTGGTGTGCTGATGAGCCTTGCAACTTTAATCACTAGAGATGGTTGATAAAATGCTAATAATCTCAAACTTATGCACGTGTAATGTTAAATTTACGCAGCTTGGAATCATCAAGCTAATTGGTTGTCACAAGAGTTTGGCAAGTGAAAGGATGTAAACATTTTTGGGCCCCATCAACAGTTTGCTGGTGAGCGCCTTGATTTATAGTTATGCCTCTGCTACCTAGGACACTGCCTTACCATTAGCATCTCTTTATTAAAGGGGTATGAAATACAGTATTTCCTCTTTGTTCGAAAATTATTTACAGCATAAAATCTACTACTACAAAAAATTAGTTATAGCAGAACAGCATTCAAACAGTTAAACACAACACCTTCTTCTTCAGCGGAAAGCTCCTTAAAACTTATCTTTTGTTTACATTCCTCTGTTGCTATAATTAGTATGCAGCCAGCAGCTTGCTGAAACTAAACTGTACTGAGCTGAGAAGCACAGAGAGCTGAGAAATACAATACAATACAATACAATAACATTTCTATAGCGATTTTCTCCCATAGGACTCAAAGCGCTTAGGCTCTCTCAAATTCAGTAATTGGTAGTAGGATGAAGTATTCACACAACAAAAGTTATAATTCTGCAAATGCCAAACTGAACAGGTGGGTTTTCAGTCTGGATTTAAACACGGCCAGGGATGGAGCTGTCCTGATCTGTTGAGGTAGGGAGTTCCATAACGTAGGGGCAGCATGACAGAAGGCTCTGGCACCAAAGGTTTCCAAGTGGACTCTGGGTATGACTAGATTATTAGAACCTGTGGATCTGAGAATGCGGGGATTGCTACGCAGCTGCAACATATCTTTCATGTATCCAGGGCCCAGATTATTCAGGGATTTAAATGTCAGTAGGCCGATCTTGAATAGGACCCTCCATTCTATAGGTAGCCAGTGAAGGGAGTGCAGGACTGGCGTTATGTGGCAGTGATGGGGTTGGTTGGTTAGCAGTCTGGCAGCAGTATTCTGTATCAGCTGGGAAATGATCCCTAGATATATTGTAATATGTAAAAAAAAAAAGCAGCTATGAATAAAATGCAATGGCAGCTTTCAGAGCAGAAAAACTGTACTTTGAGAACTTGTAATTTGTAAACAGGCAATATTACTTGTGCACAAAAGCAAATATGATAACTGTATGTGTAATGACAAGTAAGAAAACACATTTTTATTGAATGTGATGTCAGAGTTTTATCCCACTTTAATCTCTCTATGGGTTTTTTATAGTGACAAAAAGTTTATTTCTACTTTAATTACCTCTAAGCTTCAAGCACCCAGTCCCGACAGTTGTTAAAAAGCACCACAGAAGACAAGGCAAGCAAAGAAATCCAGCAAATATTGTCACGATACAAGCTCCACAAGCTATACGGCTGCAGAATCCGCTGTTCAGTGTGTGCAAAACACTCATCCTGGCATTGTACGCGTGCCAACAAAGTTCAGCCAACAATACAACATATACATAAGAATGGGGTTTATGCCCGCAAAGCCAGCCTCTCCATCTGCAGCCTACATGTATAACTGCACAGCCACATAAATCCACAGCTCCTGATTAGCAATGGATGGCCTCTTCTGTCTCACAATGGATGTCACTGAGGATTTTCTTACCCACTGCCATATAAATCACCTCCATTGTTTAAGGTACATTGATCAATCTAATGACTTGTAATAGGCTCATAATTGCTGCTAAGAACGTACTGCAAGCTTGCAATTGAACATGAAATGCTTTATGATCAGAAGCAATTCAACTTCATCTTGAGATCAACTGATCATTTGACAGATAAATACGTAAGTGACATAAATCTCGTGTCTGAATTCCCTCTCGGGGTGCCGAGAATGAGAATTCTCAGCTTCTCATACCTTTTTTTTAATTAATAATAGAACAGGATTAAAGTGTAATTTCAAGTAAAGAATTAAAAGAGCACTGACTAAATACTTCAGTGTTGTTATCCACTGAAAAATTAGCTATAAATATCGCATTTTCTTTTTTCACTTTGGGTGAAATGATAACCGGCTGCAGGGCCTTTTCTAACCAGACTACTCGCCCCCCACCACCTCCCCACGCACACCTCCTACATCACAGGAATAGAAAGATTGTAGCCCCTACATTAATAGGATTTGGGAGCACCAATAACAAATTTACAGGTTATATACAGAAACGTTGTTGTTTCTCTATAAAGGATCATTATGTCCAGGCCATATACAGTATACTTTCTTTGATGAAAACTCACTGAACCCACATTACACATCTTTCCTATAATTGTTATGAGGGATATGTAAAAACATTATACTTTTTTTTTATAAACTTAAAGAACTATACAGTTAATGTATGGAGTGGAAAGTAAAACATTATACATTTTATGTACAGCCTGGGTATTTACAAGTCAGAATACCGGAAATCCAGAGGAGCTGCAACAGTCAATATAGACCAAAGCTAAAACAATTACAGCTTAAAGAGTACTTCTAATGAAAAAGACAGAGCCTGTCCTGGAAGGCTCTGTCTTAATGCTACTCGGATTGGTGGGTCTTCAGGTTAATAACTCACGTGCTCAACATTATTTAATCAATGTCACAAACTCCGCCCCACTCCTCGGCAAAGCCATGTGTAGCATTTTTTCTAAAGTCTTCTGAATCTCTGGCCACCCTCCATTTGCATTGCCACGGTCCGCCCCCAGCCGTAGCTTAATTTGTGGCTTCCGAGCTGGAGGAGGGCCATGGCAAGGCAGGTTTGGTGGCCAGAGCTTCTGTAGACTTCAGAAAAATTGGCCGTGACGGTCTTGCAGATTGATGGGATGGAGCTTAACGAGCTTCTAATGAATTACGCACTTGTGAGTGAGTTGTTAATCCTGGCTGAGACACTCCAATCCTGGCAGCATTAAAGAGAATCTGAGCGGTACTTAAAAACTAAATCAGGACTTACCTGCTGCTTCCTCCAGCCCCCCATAGCCCGCAAGGTCCCCCAACATCCTCCTGCTTCTTCTCCTGATCCCGCTGGCAGCTCCGGTAATCCAGTGACTTTGGCTGAAGTCGCCCATCCATGCTCCCGGAGAGCGCCCTGCACGTCATCACGCCGGCCGCCATAAGAGTCCTGCGCATGCGCGGTTCACTCTTTAGAGAACCGCACATGCGCAGGACTCTTACAGCCCCCAGCATGATGCCGTGCAGGGTACAATCTGGGAGTGCGCATGATCGACTTCAGCGGATGAATTACCGGAGCAACCAGCAGACATAGATGGAGATGAGCAGAAGTCACTAAATCACCGGTCCCACTGGCGGCTCCGGTAATTCCGTGACTTCGGCTGAAGTTGCCCGTGCACGCTCCCGGAGAGCGCCCTGCACTTCATCACGTTGGCTGCCATAAGAGTCCTGCGCATGCGCGGTTCAGTCTTTAGAGAACCGCACATGCACAGGACTCTTACAGCATGATGACGTGCAGGGTGCGCTCTGGGAGTGCGCATGAGCGACTTCAGCCGAAGTCAAAGAATTACCGGAGCCGCCAGCAAACCGAGGTGGAGATGGGTAGAAGAAACTCACATAACTATAATTCGCTGAACAAGTACTTTTCTTGGTGTAACTGGTATAACCCCATCAAGCCTGATAAGGTAAGATAGAGAAAGTGTTTTCTCATTTTTCATCCAACTCCATCCCTGTTTCTGAGAAAGTTCTTGTGATTAGAAGTTCAAGAGTCGCCCCAACCCTCTGGAATGCCCTTCCACCACCCATCAGACCCATCAGACTTTCAACACATTCAAGCAAGCCCTCAAAACCCACCTCTTTAGGATGGCCTACCCACCTCCTACCACACAGTAAAGGTGCCCATACACTCGTCAGATTGGCAGCAGATAGATAAGAAATGCATCTGATGATCTATCTGATGCGTTTTTAGAACATTTTTTACCAGGATAGAATTCCAATAGATTTCAGTTTGAAATCTATTGAAATTCGATCTGATGGCATTTTTTTGCCATCAGATTTCCATTAAGGCCAATGCAAACTGATAAGCAATCTCATCAGATCGACCTAAATTTTCCATCCTGCCAGTTCGACAGAAATCCATCGAAATTGATCGAAATCGGCCATCGATTGGTCGATTGGCCAACCGATTTTCAATCGATCGATCGATCTGGATCGATTGGTCGGCCAGAAAATCGGCTCAGTGTATGGGCCCCTTAACCCTCTACCGAATATTTCACAGCCCCACCTAGTGTTTCCACCCCACCCTTTAGATTGTAAGCCTCTGGCAGGGTCCTCCATTTCCTAGTGTAATCTACAGGATCATGTGCTCCTGTCCTATGACAGCCTGTACTTGTATTACTGGGCCTACCTAACCAGCCCATATCACACGTTCATGCATTTTGTACAATTTGCATGTATAACTTTGTTCTATGTTGTATAACCTTATGTCTGTCATCCTTGTATCACTGTATATATTTATTGTCCAGCGCTGCGTAATATGTTGGCGCTTTATAAATACAATAAATAATAATACTTTGACATGGAAAATGAGGCCAAACTAACTGTAGCATGATGGTAAAATAGGCAAGAATGCTGGCATCACTGTGGTCACAAGTTCAAATGTGGAATGGGACACTATATGCATGGCGTATTATGTTCTTTGTGTGTTCGTGTGGGTTTCCTCCAGGCATTCTAGTTTGCATCAACATCCCAAAAATATACTGAAAAGCTAACTGGTTCCCCTAATAAACTGACCAGAAGGCAGCCATACATGGCTCATTTATGAGTCGACATTCCTATCACTCTCCAATCAGAATCTGACCAGATTGTGATTGGTTCCCCCTGGAAATCTATCGTACCACAGCATAGCACCGTTAATGCAATGCAACGCTAAGGCCCACCAATATACCTCTATGGCTGCCCCTTCACTGATCAACAGAAATCATCCATCATGTTCGATTAATACTTTCAATCGTTTTTGACATGATGGAAAATTTGATCAATCTGACATTTTGGGGCAATAGATTCCCAAAAGAATAGATCAGTGATTGAATGTGCTGGGAATCAAACGGGAAAATCGATGTGTGTATAGGTACCTTTTAGACTATGATACTTATGTATCAGATTATGAGCTCCTCTGGGGAACAGCTAGAGACATGACTTTAAAGGGAATCTAAAGTGAAAATAAACTTATGATATAATGATTTGTATGTGTAGTACAGCTAATAAATAAAACATTAGCAGCAGAGATATGAGTCTAATTTTGTTTCCAATACAGTAAGATTTGTTGTTATCTATGCAAACGAGCCACTGATCTCTCCACGACTTTCAAAGTCGCATAGAGAGCTCTGTCTTCTGAAGCTTATTATCTCAAGTGTCTGTCACTGTATTTTGTTTTTTTCTACAGAGGACAGTTCAAAAGTTCACTAGCCTGCTCTGTGAAATCATTTAGAATACTGAGTGTAATGTGTAAACTGCATATATTAGAGAATGATGCAATGTTATAAAAAAAAACTATATAACTGAAAATAAAAATATGAAAATCTGTGCTACTAATGTACTAGTAATTATCCGTATTACACAACCAATTCATTATATCATAATTTTTTTTTGCTTCAGTGTCACTTTAAACTTTTTAAAGCAAACCTGTTGTGAAAATAAACTTATGAGATAATGAATTATATGTGCAGTACAGCTAAGAAATAGAACATTAGTAGCAAAGAAAAGAGTCTCATACTGTTTTCTAGTACAGGAAGAGTAAAAAAAATGTCAGTATATAACTGAAAATAAAAATATGATATTCTTTTCTTGGTAACTTATGTTCTATTCACTATCCATACTACACAAACATTTCATTATATTATAAGGGGCGGGGGGGGTGCTTCAGGTTTGAGCTGCAGAACATATCAGTGCTTTATAAATACATAAAACTACTACAGTACTACTAATTAGCTTGCAAATCTTACCTGTCAGGAAACAAAGGGTTTACTTTAACTTGCTACTGAGCCACATCCATTGAATTATTTCACCTCTGCTGGTGCTCCTAACAAGATCCCACAAACTGACTGTTATGTGCTCGCCTAACTAACATTCCTTTGTATGGTACACTTAATTACAAAAAAAAATTGCATCAGCATTTAGTTTTTCATGCTTTTAAGGGACACTCTGCTTTTTTCCCCTTTGAATGTAATTCAGAAGCTGACAAAAGTTAACTCATAGGAAAAAGTAACGTCCTGCCTTTGTAGTGGAACCTGACTGACTGTGAGCCACAAGGCTGTAGGCATAAAGGTAGAGTGAAAGGTCTGCTGAGTGCTGTATGAAGTCATACGTTTTGTATCTGCGCCGAGTGAGTAAATGTTGATGCTGGAGTTAACCTCCAATACCAATCAAAACTTTAGATTTGGTTAGATAAAAAGGATGGAATGTGTTGGTCTTCTCTGTTCTGCAGTAATAAGCAGTCTGCAGGCCAGAGTCAGTGCACTGGCTCCTAATGACAATCTCTATCCAGGCAGCACAGTCACATTGTACTCAGTGCAGAGATGGGGGCCAGGCATTCCCAGGGAAAGTTTTTGTAAATGTATGCAGTCTGTGAAATCTGACAAGCTTGTTAAAAAAATCCCTTTCCAATAATTGCTGTCATTAAATTCATCAAATGCAGGAGGTGCATCATATACCTTTTAAATGACAGTGTATGCAAGCATGAAATTACACAGAGGGAGAATTCAAATTCACATATACTGTAACTACTGGGGAGCCTGTATGTGCAAGTGGTGCTGAAGTATGTGATCTGCTATATATTATATGTACACTATCTGTTATCTACTATATGCTCTGTTATATCTACTGTGTGAGCTGCTATGCATTATGTGTACACTGTCTATCTGTTATCTTCTATAACCTCTGTTATGCATTATATGTACACTGTCTATTTTTTATCTGTTATATGCTCTGCTATAAATTATATGTACACTGTCTGTTATATTCTATATGCTCCGCTGTACATAATATGTACACTGTCTATCTGTTATCTACTATATTCTCTGCTATACATTATATGTACACTGTCTGTTATATTCTATATGCTCTGCTATGCATTATACGTACACTGTATATCTGTTATCTACTATATCCTCTGCTATACATTATATGTACACTGTCTAACAGTTATCGACTATATGCTTTGCTATAGATTATGAGCACTCTGTCTATCTGTTATCTACTATATGCTCTGCTATGCTTTATATGTACATAGTCCATTTGTTATTTACTATATCTTCTGCTACACATTATATGTACACTTTCTCTCCATTATCTGGTGGGTGATCTGCTATGCATTATGTGTACACTGTCAATCTAGTATGTACTGTATGACAGGCTATACATTTTATGTACACTGTCTAGCATGTTATTTTATGTGATCTGCTATACATTATATATACACTGTCTATCAAATATCTAGTATATGATCTGCTATGCATTATCTGTATCATGTCTATATTGTATCTTGTATCTGCTGTAGAATATATGTACACTGTATATTTATTAGGTAGTATATGTTCCGCTATACATTATGTGTATGCTGACTATCTAATATCTAGTGTGTGATCTGGTATAGAGTATGTGTACACGGTCTACTTAATATCTATTATATGCTCTGCTATACTTTATGTGTACACTGTCTATAATACCTAGTATTTGATCTGGTATGCACTATATGTGCACTGTCTATTCAATATGTTGTATGTGGTCTGCTATACATTATATGTATACTGTCTATCCTTAATCTAATATGTGATCTGCTGTAGAATATACAGTATGTATATTATCTATATAATATCGAGAATGTGATCTGCTATACATTATATGCATAATATCTAGTGTGTGTTCTGCTTTACATTATATGTATACAGTCTATATAATATCTAGTATGTGTTCTGCTGTACATTATATGTATACTGTCTATATAATATCTAGTATGTGTTCTGCTGTACATTATATGTATACTGTCTATATAATATCAAGTATGTGTTCTGCTGCAC
The DNA here is from genome assembly GCF_040937935.1 of Hyperolius riggenbachi. NCBI lineage: Eukaryota > Metazoa > Chordata > Amphibia > Anura > Hyperoliidae > Hyperolius > Hyperolius riggenbachi. The sequence continues at coordinate 252,179,843 of NC_090652.1, forward strand.
ATTATATGTATACTGTCTATATAATATCTAGTATGTGTTCTGCTGTACATTATATGTATACTGTCTATATAATATCTAGTATGTGTTCTGCTGTACATTATATGTATACTGTCTATCTAACACCTAGCATGTGTTCTGCTGTACATTATGTGTATACTGTCCATCTAATTCCTAGCATGTGTTCTGCTGCTGTACATTATGTGTATACTGTCTATCTAATATCCAGTATGTGTCCTGCTGTACATTATATGTATACTGTCTATCTAATACCTAGTATGTGTTCTGCTGTACATTATATGTATACTGTCTATCTAATATCCAGTATGTGTCCTGCTGTACATTATATGTATACTGTCTATCTAATATCCAGTATGTGTCCTGCTGTACATTATATGTATACTGTCTATCTAATACCTAGTATGTGTTCTGCTGTACATTATATGTATACTGTCTATCTAATATCCAGTATGTGTCCTGCTGTACATTATATGTATACTGTCTATCTAATATCCAGTATGTGTCCTGCTGTACATTATATGTATACTGTCTATCTAATACCTAGTATGTGTTCTGCTGTACATTATATGTATACTGTCTATATAATATCTAGTATGTGTTCTGCTCTACATTATGTGTATACTGTCTATCTAATATCCAGTAAATGTTCTGCTGTACATTATATGTATACTGTCTATCTAATATCCAATAGGTGTTCTGCTGTACATTATATGTATGCTGTCTATCTAATACCTAGTATGTGTTCTGCTGTACATTATGTGTATACTGTCTATCTAATATCCAGTATGTGTTCTGCTGTACATTATATGTATACTGTCTATCTATTATCCAATATGTGTTCTACTGTACATTATATGTATACTGTCTATCTAATATCCAATAGGTGTTCTGCTGTACATTATATGTATACTGTCTATCTAATACCTAGTATGTGTTCTGCTGTACATTATGTGTATACTGTCTATCTAATATCCAGTATGTGTTCTGCTGTACATTATATGTATACTGTCTATCTAATACCTAGTATGTGTTCTGCTGTACATTATGTGTATACTGTCTATCTAATATCCAGTATGTGTCCTGCTGTACATTATATGTATACTGTCTATCTAATATCCAGTATGTGTCCTGCTGTACATTATGTGTATACTGTCTATCTAATATCCAGTATGTGTTCTGCTGTACATTATATGTATACTGTCTATCTAATATCCAGTATGTGTCCTGCTGTACATTATATGTATACTGTCTATCTAATATCCAGTATGTGTCCTGCTGTCTATCTAATATGATCTAGTATGTGGTCTGCTATACATTATATATACACTGTCTGGCTATCTGCCTAGCTGTCTCCCTTATATATATTTCCCACTGACTGGTACCTTTATCGCTTGTCCCAGCGAGATGCAGAGAGAGAGAGAAGGTTTTTGCATGCAAATATTAAACTTATTAACCCCATGATGCCAGTGAAGCCCTTGGCTGCTGGGTGTCGGTGAGTATGGGGCACACGTGGTCTCGCCCCTCATTAGAATGGGGAGTGCAGCTTGCAGAGTGCCTGGCTCAGCGCTGCAGGGTGTCAGTAGCAGCCGCTACACCCAGTGCAGACTATGCAGAAAGTTGTGGCAGGCAATATAAACACAAATATTCCAACTCCTTGCAAACACTGAGCGCCACAGCAGCACATGGGCTGCCTCCCTCCACTAAGGTGTTATTTTATCAGCATCGCTTGATTTGATAATAACCAGTCGATTATTTAAAATTTCAATGAAAGTATAATTATAACATATACTGGTGGGAGATGCCCTGCTGCTGGAAAATGGCAGGATGCTATTATTTTTCAGAGATGTGCCTGCGGATTGGAGACTCGCCTTCTCTTGTGTTGTCTGTAATTGAAGATCTTTTACATATCTGCAGACTGGACCTGTTTATTGATTAAACAGATCAGGCACCTCTCATTACAGAGCAGACACGCCGCTCGTGCCAGAGGCGCGCGGCTCACAGAGATGGGGCTCCCCCACTACACCCAGGGCACCAGTGACAGGTGACCCAACAGCCCGCACCGCTACAGCCTGATCTTACCATGGGCTGACTAGTACAATAGGCATCGGGGATTACTATTGCAGCATTCATTTTATTGTAACATCGATAGTACACACATAGGCAGAACAATTATAGATGGGTAGAAATAGAAGATAGATAATTAGATAGATAGATAGATAGATAGATAGATAAAAAGATAGATCCATTTGTTTATACCTAATAGATGGGTGATGATGGAGAGAGAGAGAGAGAGAGAGAGAGAGAGAGAGAGAGAGAGAGAGAGAGAGAGAGAGAGAGAGAGAGAGAGAGAGAGAGAGAGAGAGAGAGAGAGAGAGAGAGAGAGAGAGAGGAGAGAGAGAGAGAGAGAGAGAGAGAGAGAGAGAGAGAGAGAGAGAGAGAGAGAGAGAGAGAGAGAGAGAGAGAGAGAGAGAGAGAGAGAGAGAGAGAGAGAGAGAGAGAGAGAGAGAGAGAGAGAGAGAGAGAGAGAGAGAGAGAGAGAGATATTAAATAGATAGATAGATAGATTCTAGAATGTGCAAATGTGTATATACTCAATAAATGAGTGGTTAGATAGACAGATAGATAGATTTATTCTGTTATAAACAAAGATCGATACATTTCTTTAAACCCAATAAATAGGGTGGATAGATAGATAGATAGATAGATAGGGGAACAGATAGATAGGAAGGATATTAATTTCAATTCCAGTCATCATTCTTATTACATGTGTAGTGTAGTGAAGGTAGATAGAAAGGCACATAGATTAGATAGAATTTTTAATTCTAGTAGTCAATATATGATATGTGTAATGTGAACACAATATATATATATATATATATATATATATATATATATATATATATATATATATATATATATATATATATATATATATATATATATATATATATATATATATATATTTTTAGCCTCCTTTACACAATACTTGTTTTGGAGACTACTAACCAAACCGATCATAAATAATGCCATACGATAGAAGGCATAGCAACAAAAGAATAACAAAGATACATTGTAGGTTATTTTACAGATACACAAAAAACAACAAAATGAACCGAGTGAAGGTGTTTCGCCCTTTTTTCTCCCTCGGCGAGAAATTTGTTTATGCAGAGGGGACGTTTAATAGCGCTAATTGCATCGCAGTTAAATTGGCGTGATTGCAGAAAAGGAGGCAATTTGCGTCCTCCCCGTCTGGGGCTCGCAAGAAATTGTTCCATATTCACCTCCTTAGAGAGAAGTGGAGGTTTAAGGCACAGAGAAGTCTGCACAAATTACCACTCGGGATGACTGCTAGCATTCAGCCACTATAATAGAAGTATTATTTGGCCGTTTTGAATAATGTAAAACGGCAGAGGCGAGTCATTCTGCCCTAAATTGCTTTTAACTTTTTTTTTTCCAAAAAATAAAAAAAAAATAAAAAGAGGGCGATGATTCTCATCCAACAGGCCTTTGTCAGTGGATATTGTCATTAAATGCCACCGTTTTAATTGGCATCTAATCTGCGCCCTGCATTATTCAGACCTTTGTTTTTTTCCTTTAGAACTGCAGCAATTTCAGAGATGCAACACAACCCCCAGGAAGGCATAAACTGGGCACATGCGAGTCTCTGCTGCCATTTAAAGGGCACGCTGGATTCAGTCTGGGCATGGGCGCGTTTTGTAGCTGGGAATGGTATAAAAATGAATGTGATTAAAATGGATAGTTGGAGGTAGAGATGAGGCTGAATTTATGCTAGACGTGTGAGAGGGGGGGAAATAGGAGATAGCAGTTCAGATAATCAGGGATTGAGCTGCCCCCGGGGGATGTCCAGGAACGCCTCGCTGACACCTCTATTAGCGCACATGGCATGAATATGGAGAGTTTCACCTGTTGTTGCCCCGGCAGATCACTCACCTCCGGTGGGGATTGTCGGGATTAGGAGTGTGCCTCCTCCACATGATCACAAGAGTTTCTAGATGACAAATTCTGCATCTCTCTCATCTGAGCAGCTCAGCCAGACGCCACATGAAAAGGCAGCGGGGCTCCCCCCGACTTCCCCGACTCCAGCTCCTAGCGAATTTCCCTTGCGTACTTCAGCAGCACCAGCACCGCAGACTGCACCCCCGCAGCACAACGCGCTCCAGAGTTCCGATGCAAACGGCTACAAGGCGACGCAATTAAGAATGACAGCCTGACTCCATCATCATCTGACCGGCCCCTCAGTAGGAACATAAAGAGTCAATTCTAAGAGGATATAGTTGCAATATATATATATATCTATATCTATATATCTATATATATTTATTCATTCACACTATAGTAATGGCAATATATGGTACATTGCAACACTTTGACCGTTAGAGAAAACTTCTATTGCTAATATATTAGGCAAGGCTGCGATACAGTAGACTACTATTACTACTACAGTGTTAACTCTTCTTTATCTATTATTATTTTTGCTGATACTGTTCCTATTAATCACCTACTAATAGTAGTACCAATTATACTAACAACAATAATAATAATAGTAGTAGTAGTAGTAGTAATCTGCTGTGGATAAACAACTTGTGCTGTTTCTGATAAAAGTGTAAAATCTGGAGGTATACTTGTGCTTTCAGAATCAAGGCAAAGATTAGATTATGAGGATAATAATAATAATAATGGTTATAATAATAGTGAATGGCCCAGAGGTGGCAGAAAATTAATCTCATGGAGTAAAACAGACATTGACCAGCTCTTGGGGTGTAATTAAGCACTCCCTGTTATTTCAGTGCATCAGAATCTCCAGCAGAAACATTGTGGAATTTGTGTTTGTTAGCTGAGTGCAAAACAATGTGGGCATCTCTCCCTCTTCTTTCTAAATCATTCTGGAGGAGTCTTATTAACCCCCTGTGGGACAGAAAGGAATTAGCTCCATCCTGGATAGGAGGAGGTTAAACCCGTCGTCGTTATTTATTTATCTTCCCCCCTCTGAGCCTAACGCAATGGAGCTTCTAATTCCTCCCCTCCTTTGAGCGGCCAGGCTTGTAAGAGCGCTGATTTCTTGAACCTGGCCACCTCTGATTGGCTGCGGCGCGGCTCCCAGTCGGCGTTCGGCGCCTCGTGATTGGCTGAGCGCAGCCCCCAGCGGTACTTCAAAGCGGGCGCTAGCAGCGCCAAGCCTGAGTGTAGTCCGCGGTCGGCTGCAGGAGGATCCGCACTCGGCGCAAGTTGTGGCAGGCAGCAGCTTCTCACTCCTCCTCTCTGCAGCGGGGCAAGGGACCTGCTATGGCTACGTCTATACTCGGGGTAAGTGCTGCACATCTTCACTCATCCACCACTATAGGAGCTCAGCTCACAGTCCAGGGAAACTTTCCTCCTAGTATAACCGATACTGTAGCCTAAAGTACAACCAATACTAATCATCATTAGTGATAATAGAAAATGTGTGCCTTTTTTACTTTCATTACTTTTTCCTATTCATCCTCTGCCTTTACTTTTACACTATAGTTTGTTTTTGTTTTGTTTTGTTTTGTTTTTGTACTTTTGTAGGAGAGACAGACGAGGTAGAATGTATTCTATTTATTGGTCCCCACCAATGCAGCCTGAACGAGATCATTAACCCTAATCCCTAATTCACCACTACATCTCTGTACCATAGAGGCAGGCTTATGCTTGGCTGTGTGGCTGCCTTGTGTTTCCCCCATAGCCGCTGCACAAGGGTGTTGAGGAACTGCAATCCTATATCTCCAGCTCACTCCATAGGATGGAATCCCGTCTGTCCTCCATGATCTGATATTCCTATGTCACCTGTGTCCCAATCTAACACTGAGGGGGGGGGGGGGGGGGGGGGGGGGGGGCATTGCTTGCCCATGTGCCTGAAATATATAAGATATGAACAATGAATTCTGCCTCCTTATTCTTCTGTAAACAAACGTGTAAATACTTTAGCTTGACATTAACACCATTGCATTTTACTTTTTGCTTTTTAAAACAACGAAGGATTAAGGGACGTTTTAAACAGCCACAGGATTATTACAACAGCCATAAATGTGTAGTTGCATCATTCAATTTTTACAATAGCCGAATGACAGGTTAGATCCTAAACACCTTTATAATTTATTAGCACTCTCATTCTATCTGTTGTTTTTAGTAGACTTTATATTGATGACATTTAGAGGCTTAAAATGGCAGTATAAAAAAAGCAAGAAAATAACGACTGATGCAATATTTGGTTTACTTACATTAATGATGGTTTGGTTATTAGGAGGCATTAGGAATGGGGGAAGGGGGGTCACATGGGTTGCCTGGGAAGATAATGTAGCATTTCTTGCAATATAATAGAGACTTGGTTGGAAGGTGAAGAGATTTTTGGGAAGGGAAGAGTTAACTGGTTAGTGTTGAGGAAGTTGCCGTTAGCCCGATGTTTGGAGGAGATGCTCAGCGCTGAGTTGGTGGCATAGGGCTCCCTGTGCACCTGGGGTAATTATGAGGCTATGGCACCTGGTGTGGAGTAGTTGGCAGGGGCACGCTGGAAGGGAAGCGCTGATGAGGCCAGGGATGGTGCCAGGTTGGATGGGACTATGTTCTAATGATGTGGTTGTTTGTGTCCCCCCAGGAAGAGCCAAGATTTGGGACCACTCCTCTGGCCATGCTGGCTGCCACCTGTAACAAGATTGGGAACACCAGCCCCCTCAGCAGCCTGCCGGAGTCCAGCGCCTTCGCTAAGGGGGGCTTCCACCCGTGGAAAAGGTCTTCATCCAGCTGCAGCCTGGGCTCCAGCCTTGGGGGATTCACAGTCGCCACCAGCCGGGCCTCCAGCGCCCTGACAGGAGGAAGTGCCACTGCCAACAGCGCCTTCTGCCTGGCCTCCACCTCCCCCACCTCATCGGCCTTCAGCAGTGACTATAGTGGCCTCTTTACCAACGCCTCAGGGGTGTCCCCGCAGGAAGCAGGCCAGTCCGCCTTCATCTCTAAAGTACATGGGGCAGCTGATGGACTATACCCCAGAGTGGGCATGGCCCACCCCTACGAGTCCTGGTACAAGTCAGGCTTCCACTCTGAGGTGGCCAACGGGGCCACAGCCTGGTGGGACGTACACGCTGCCAGCCCCAGCACTTGGCTAGAGGTGCAGAACCCTCCTGCCGCAGCAGCCGCTCTACAAGGGGCGCTGCACTCTGGGGCGCCCCACAGCCAACTTAGCGGCTACGGCCCGGACTTCAGCTCCCTCACACATTCGGCCTTCAGTTCCACTGGGCTGGGCTCCAGCGCTGCCTCTCACCTGCTCTCCACCGGGCAGCACCTGCTTACCCAGGAGGGCTTCAAGCCAGTGTTGCCCTCTTATCCGGACTCCGGTTCCTCCATGCTCTCAGGGGCCGCGGGAGGTGGGAGCGGAGCCACAGGACGCTCTGCGCGCAGATACTCCGGGAGAGCCACGTGTGACTGTCCCAATTGCCAGGAAGCGGAGCGGCTGGGTCCCGCGGGGGCGAGCCTGCGGAGGAAAGGGCTGCACAGCTGCCACATCCCCGGCTGCGGCAAAGTCTACGGCAAGACGTCGCATCTGAAGGCGCATCTGCGCTGGCACACGGGTGAGCGACCTTTCGTCTGCAACTGGCTCTTCTGCGGCAAGAGATTCACCCGCTCCGACGAGCTGCAGCGGCATTTGCGCACCCACACTGGTGAGAAACGCTTCGCCTGCCCCGTGTGCAACAAACGCTTCATGCGCAGCGACCACCTCAGCAAACACATCAAGACGCACAACGCGGGAGCGGGCGGAGGGGGCAAAAAGGGCAGTGACAGCGACACAGATGCCAGCAACCTGGAGACCCCCAGATCAGAGTCCCCAGAACTTATTCTGGAAGGGGTGCGGCCAGGGAAAGACTCAGGCAATGACTCTTAGGGAGCAGCGGCTTGGGGGGCGCTGATGAAACCCCCCCAGTGATCGCAGCCACTCCCTGGGGCACAGATAGAGCGACTTTTCTTGGACTTGGGCGCCTCTGGGGCACAGTGACTCCTGGGGAAGGGAGGTGCAGAGGGACTCTGAGTAGCACTGTGAAGGTGCAATAACCCCGCGCTGAATTGCACTGGACTGGCTTGTGCTGGCAAAACTTTAGAAAGAACAGCAATAGAATCAGTGAAGGGAGGCCAATGACACCAATCTACAGCTATTTTAATTTCTGTCCTGATTTTCACTGTCTAAAAAGACAAGGACCATTCCTCACTCCCTGCTGGATTATGACGTTCATATCCTTCTTTGAGATCTATTTCCAAATCGTTTCTCCTTATTTAAAAAAAATAATACAGATACAAAAGGTGTACAACCCCAAAACTAGGAGATCTCTCCGGACAATCGCTGTATTTTCCTTTACGACGCTGTATAATACATTCCCAGAGTTCGTGTTTCATTTTCCATTGCCCATGTACCTGTTCCCCAAATAGTTCCTCTTCTGTGGATTCCTGAAATTCAGGAGTAATTTTATTTCTATTTTCTTTTTTTTTAATTAATATTATTATTATTATTTTAATTTCTGATGCACTTTGTGAAAGTCAATATATATATGTCAAAGATATTTAATATGTTGATTTAAACTCTTCACTCAGACACGTAAATTAAATTCAAGAACTAAAGAAAAAAAAAACAAGTAAAAAAAATAAATGCTTTTATCTGTATTATATATATATAAAAATAACCTTGATCATATTTTGAATTTCCTAATATTAAAGAAGTCTGATCAAAAAAGCTTTTTATTTCTCGGTATTCTTTGGGGATAAAAAAATTAGGCAAAGTTTAAATCAACTTAGGCCTTAAATGAAACCAGGAGTTAGAACACAAAACTGACAACCTTGTGATATACACACACCATATAAATATACTAATAATATTTTGGTCTTCTAAGCTGAGGCAGTGTATCGGTTGTACTGTTGTACAAACAGAAAACACACACACACACACACACACACACACACACACACACACACACACACACACACACACACACACACACACACACACACACACACACACACACACACACACACACACACACACACACACACACACACACACACACACACACACACACACACACACACACACACACACACACACACACACACACACACATTTATATGTATATACATTGATCATGGATATATAATGATCTCCCTTTCTCTCCCCCAATTTATATCTTCTAATAAATACATTCTAGACATATACATATATTTATACATTCTAATTTGATTATGCCTCTGTATTTATCTCAATATTTCAACGTTAAAATCAAATCACACAAAAAGATCTGCCTCCCCCTCTCTATGTGTGTATATATATATATATATATATATATATATATATATATATATATATATATATATATATATATATATATATATATATATATATATATATATATATATTTATATATGTATGTATTTATGCATGTGTGTATGTATATTCCATTTCTCTGTGTGTCTTTAGAAATCAATTATCCTCCGCTAGCAGAGTGAGAAATCTCGGTTTTTGCAGGGAGTCCCCAGAGATGGAATCACTACAATAAATACTGCCCCGCTTACATTTCATGCCCAAATGAGGATCGTGTTCAATGTTATTAATTTTGACTGTGAACACACAGCAGAGCCCCCCGTGTCTTGTACACCCTCATTAGGGATTCATGTCTTATCAAATATCTAATTAATCTGCTAGACATCATTTGTCCTGGCCGGCTTTATCTGCGCTGGTCCAGGGGGAAAAGTGGAGATATTCTGCGGGACTAGAGAAAGCCCCCTTGAAGATGGCTTTTAATTGTCTAAATTAACTGCTGAGCATTTGCATGTCAAACGCTGGGGGCACCCCGCACATGGCACCGGGGGAAGGGGGTCCCAACACTTCCAGAGCCAGCACTTGATTTGATAACTGCTCGGTTTAATGTTCAGGAAAAAGCCAGGCACTTCTTTCTTCCCTTTTTAAAGACAGTTGATGTATGCAAATAGGGGTCTGCGATGCCTACAGGTCCATGCGGTGAAATGGTCCTTGCTAGTTATTTGAATATCTCTGGCTCTGCTATTGAAAAGGTTCAAGGATACTGTGTTGCTTTCCTTTGTGATTACCCAGTGCAGCGTCTTATGCTGGAGAAGGAGGAAAAGGAGGCAGAGAGGGAGAGAGAAGGGAGAAAGAGGGGGAAAAAAAATCAGCAATAATTAAAGCTTTGGATCAGGCCTGGGAACACACTTGCAGGAGGAATCTCATTTAGACAGCTTCTTTCAAAATAAGGCACAGTTAAATTGACCAGAAGGCAATTATTGAAATGAAAATTATTTTAACTGCTCTTTGTCTTGTTTCTAGCGACGACCAGGCAGAATGGCAAATCAAAGTCATTTGGGGATTAGGAGGGGAGGAAAGAAAAAAAAGATAAATTGAAAAGCTAGGACAGGGACATGTGCAGTCATTATTTTCTATTGAAACTGATGATTTTATAGCCACTCAATCCACCAGCTGTAATATATGTGTGCATGTGTGTCGTGACTCCTGTGTGTGACTGTGTGAGATATATATATATGTATATATATATATATATATATATATATATATATATATATATATATATATATATATATATATATATATATATATATATATATATATATATATATATATATCCTTATTTTGTATGATATATCCTTATTCCTTATTAAAGCTCACTGTGTAAGCAGGTATCTCTTAAACTCCAAATCCTGTAATTCTGTATGGTAGTCGTACTTAGTCTTTTATCGAGGACGGCTTCCCTTTTTATAAATCCTGGACTTCTCGGTAGTTTTAGGGAGAGGTTTGGTGTATTCACCTTCGTTTTATCAGAGGCAAAATATTTCCTGTAATGTAATGTAATAATGTAATAAGATTTTAAAGCATTTATCACATATGGACTTATGTATGTGTCTGTCTGTCTATCAATTTATCTATCTATCTTATAATCTTCTGTATCCAGAGGCGTAGCAATAGGGGTTGCAGAGGTTGCGACCGCATCGGGGCCCTTGGGCCAGAGGGGCCCCGAAGGGCCCTCCGTTAACTACAGTATTTGCTCTCTATTGGACATGTGCTCATAATAATCACTTCTATAGATGCTTTGAATAGTGGTAATCATTAACAAACTGTTCCCCATCCCCTTCTTGCACCTCTGACACTGTAATTGCCATTGGCAGGTTTTGGTGCGCTGTATCAATTTATGTATAGAGTGCTTGGGGGGCCCCATTGTAAAACATGCATCGGGGCCCAGAGCTCCTTAGCTACGCCACTGTCTGTATCTATCTATCTATCAGGCTTTTTAATCCAATTGTATAACATCTATGTGGTATATGGGCAAATTGAGTGAATATATTGAATTGATAATTTAGATAGTCCCTTATATTACACAGAAATGGTAAGATTGGATTCAAAAGATTGGATCATGAGTGGCTAACATCTATCTATCTATCTATCTATCTATCTATCTATCTATCTATCTATCTATCTATCTATCTATCTATCTATCTATCTATCTATCTATCTATCTATCTATCTATCTATCTATCTATCTATGTACCTATCTATCTATCTATCTATCTATCTATCTATCTATCTATCTATCTGTCTATCTATGTACCTATCTGTCCGTCTGTAACTGTCCATCCATCCATCCATCCATCCATCCATCCATCCATCCATCCATCCATATCACATTAGTCAGTGAAGAATCTCTTTTTGAACATCAGGATTAGTTTGTTTACTGAACATAGTGCAGCAGGCCTATGGGGGGCTCAGTGTTCAGCTCATTGATGAAGAACTGAATGGGAGCTTCTGCCCTTTCTGGTCAGACACATGTCCATCACTGCAGCCTCCACAGAAGTGAGGAAGGGGGCTGGGCGTGCTGGGCAATAAATGGTGTCAATATTCACCAGTATAACTCACGCCACAAACAATTGTGCACATATCCCACAAGAGCAGCAATGTGGGGGAATGTAATGACTTAATGTGGGCAGTCATGTGCAGGTACACCATCAACTGCACACAAGGTCTGGGGAGTAAAAGAAATAAAAAAAAATATAAATATATATACATTTTCCTGTCTAAATTCGCCTACACGTATCGTGGGGAATGAATCCAGGAATCTGGTAGCGCAGGGTAATATAGGTGCTATGGTAACAGTACAAAATAAAGCCCTTTAATGTGCACTCCATAATGCTACACATTCTTCAGCCTCACGTTTGCTGGAGAGATCCTGAACTTGACAATCAGTCACTTTCCCCCCTATTCCCATTGCATTAGACTGTGTTATTATTAGTGTACATATTGGTTAGACAACAGCACATTTCCTGCTCCCGCACGTGTCCCCATGGGAATGACATAATTCGCAGAATGTCACTTTATGCCTTTTCTGTGACATGAAGGAATAAAGACAGAGAAAAGTCTATTGCAGTTGACTCAACAAGACAAAACATTCCTGTTTCAGGCCCCTTTCCTCTGCAACTGTGACTCTTTAGTGCCACCTATGGGCTACTTTCAGTATTACCGCCTTTAGATTATTTCATTTCAATACCTGTTGGAAGATTCTGAACTGTACAGGATCTTAATAGAACCAAAGATAACGGGTAACTTCATTTTCTAAGGAGTCATTCAGTAATATCAATGCAAACACTTGCCAGATGATTGTTAATGATCTTTTTTTTTGGTATTATTGAGAATGAGAAAGGGAGAAAAAAAACATTAGCATTGAGCTGCTTGCTTGTGAGTTCCCATTATCCTTCAAACTCAGCCTATATTTTTAAGTTTGAAAATGCCAAATAAATTAACTCATTCCAGCAGCAATAACAATGCTGGTCATTGTACTACGCGTCCAGATTTCAGCACCTAGGAAAGCGCCCGCTATCTCCAATATAACAAGTACTAAAACTAGGGAACACTCAATGCCATCGCAAAACACACACCACCTACGTGTGTGTGCATGTTTTGGTGAGTGTTAGTGGAGGGAGAAATAAAAGAAATACATCTAGATAGATAGATAGATGGATAGATAGATAGATAGATAGATAGATAGATAGATAGATAGATAGAATACAAATGTACTCAAGTATACAGATCACATTTAAAAAAAATATTCATAAAAAGGGTCTTAGTTAGTGTATAATAGTCAGCCCAATTCTAGCATAGATGTTAGTGGCATGCCCTAACAGTATGACATGTAGTATCAGAGAAATGCATTTTATGCTATGCACAGAACTGCTGATCATTTATATATCGAATATGTACCGCACGTTATTCAGTGCGTTATTTAGCACAGATTATTGATCGTATAGATGCAAGCATATCTGCTTAGCACGCATGTAGGGGGGATATTACTCTGTTCACACGAGGCAACCTCTGGAATGTCTCTTTCTTTTTTAAATCTGAATTTCTTTTAACTGTAATTATTATTGTATTTTTATAAGAGTTACATTTTTTTTTGCACTTGAAGACTCCGTATTTTCCAGAGCTGCTAATTACTGCTGGGATGGCAAAGCTGAACTGAAAGTCCCTGTCCATTTCTTTTTTTTTTTAAGCTAGCAAGAAGCTGACTAGAAAATGTGAAATTGCCTTTCTGCCTAAGGCTGCCTTACCTGAATGTCATAATTACAGTAATTATGCACATTCAAATTATATGCTAATTAAATTAGAATCAAATCGCTCTAAATCGGAACCAAATGAGGTAGTAGTGAGGAATTAATCAATGACAACATAAATAAAAGCTTTAATAGATATTTATTTCTAGCGTTCTCAAGGCGAGTTCTTTTTTTATTCTTAGGGAATTATTGTATTTTATTTTTGGAGGCACCTTTTCATCTGACATAAACAAATATTAAATGATCATAGCTGTTGCTGGTAGTCTGCACTTCACCTGTCACTGAAACAAGTGGATGAAGGCAGAGGAGAGACTGCAGCCGTGACAACTGTACGTCAAGGTAGCCTTTAATGATCAGCTGGGGATTGATTGCAGGGACGTTTTGAGGTTCCATTAGGGGTGCTAAAGGGGAGTGTTGAAGTGTTGTGAGCCTCAGTGCATGTCACAAGGCTGCCTTGGAATGTAGGTATAGTCCCACAGCATCATAGCTAAAGGTTGTGTCACTTGAACCCCCCCCCCCCCCCCCCTCCCAATCGCCCCATATAAAATAATTTTAGATTGATTTAAGCCTAGTTCAGTGTTCTGCTTTGCTCAGTGTAACTGCTATATTAACTGGGGCAAAGGGGGGGGGGGGGGGGGGGGGCGGGTTGTGTTAACAGGCACTGGCTTTTGATTTCATTAGCCTCCTGGACATCAGAAATGTATTTGTTAGGACTAGATTTATTTTGCTCATCACTGCTCAAAACAACAAAAGAAACAAGGAAGCAAACTAACTAACTAACTAACTAACTAACTAACTAACTAACTAACACTGCTAATTGTCATGGGCAACTGCCTCTTTTTTATTTGTCATACTCACATTTTTTGGTCATTCTCACATGTCATGCATGGACTTCAAGAAAATTATAATAGGTCTGGAAACAGGGAATGGGGTACTGTACCGTGTTAGCCATCAGTAAAAGAAAGCTTACTCCTTTTCTTCTAAGTTAGCCAATAAATGGTATCATCCTGACCCCAAACTTCTTACCCATAGAGGAGCACAGAGACAGCACTCTCAGATACATTAAGGCTAAGTTCACAGTGGCTGTTGCATTCCCTCTAACAGCAGGAATGCAACGCAGTTGATCAGGGAAGCACCGCCTCACGTTGTATTGGATACAGTAAAGCATACAGTCAATAAAAAGTATGCTTCACTTTTACAGTTAACGCACATATTTTACGGTAACACTCTGCATGCAGTGCGTTACGATGTAGCACGCCGTTATACTGCAATGCACCGCCGCACTGTGAATGTCCCTATGGCTGGTGTATTGCTGCACCCATGTTACAAAGCGGCTGTTATGCCGAACCCTAACGCACCACTGTGAACTTAGCCTTAATGATGATATCTTACAAAACATGCCAATCGTTTTATTTCAGTTTTAAGTCTCATTTCTGCTTTGCCTGTCAGCTGTATTCATGAGCAACAATTCTCCTAACAAGCAAATTTCCTCTGGCTCAAAAACCAATCACACCCAGTGGCTACTGATCCATTATTTGGTGGCTGATTAAGAGGCTTTATCTGGGTGGATTTAGTCCCCTCCCAGGAATAATGGAAATGGGTTTAATAGGAGAATTGTTGCTGATATCCAGTCATCTGTTAAAGTGTACCCGAGGCAACATGTGACATGATGAGATAAACTTGTATGTACAGTGCAAAACATATTAATAATCAGGCTGTTTTACTTGTTTTATTTTGCTGCCTGAAGGAGTTAATTTCTAGGCATGAAAGTGACGGCTTCTGTCTTGTCGGTACCTTGTCGGGAATATAGTAAACATCACTGATAA
Organism: Hyperolius riggenbachi; assembly: GCF_040937935.1. Taxonomy (NCBI): domain Eukaryota; kingdom Metazoa; phylum Chordata; class Amphibia; order Anura; family Hyperoliidae; genus Hyperolius; species Hyperolius riggenbachi. The sequence goes on from NC_090652.1 coordinate 252,195,331, forward strand.
GCAAATTACAGCCATAAAAGTTCTCCTAACAGAATACAACTTCTGAGAGCAGAGGGAGATAAAATACACAAATTATTTAACTTATTCTAACTCTGGGACACTTAATAGGGTGCCACTGAGCAGAGGCAACAAAACATTAAATCTAGTTTGTAAATATTTGAATATAAAATAAAACCATGGGATATCTAAAAAAAAAAGTCATTTTGATGAATAGGAGCATAAATACAATTGATTTATCTCATCACTTTATTTTAACCCCAGGTTCACTTTAAATGAATACCAGAGGTGTCCTAATCTAGCTGTGCTTTGAGGTACTGTATGGGTTTAATTGATGCTTGAAAATTTGCCCTACCTGCCACAGTTTTCGTTTCCCAGTTAAAAGCTTATTGTCTTTTCCTCTCTGGAGTTGACCCTATTGTTGAAGTTGATAAAAGAACGGAAAAGGATCTACATTCCAAATAATATTTAATTGAATGCCCCATCCAATGATACTTCATGGATTCTATTCTTTCTATAAGGTATCCGTACACAGGTAAGAGCTTGCACACAACCTGAATAATTCCAATACAGTCTTTTAATAAAAGTAAAAGTATAAAATAGTGTGCAAGTGAGTAGGGAGGCTGGCTGGTGTCTTACTATTTTAACAGTTTAACTGCTGTTCAGGAAATGCTGTTGAAAACAAAGAAAAGCCTGAAAATCCCCCATAAGGAGATACACTGGCCTAAAACTTGTCAGTTCAGTCAGATTTTAACTGTCTACTTATTTCACGAAAGTGGTCCTTTAAAAAAAAAAAAAAACTCCCTCAGTTCATATACATCACAATGTTGTGCTGCAAATATTATTTCAGCTTGATTACCTTGGTCTTTTCTGAAGCTACATGCACAGCTCAGCCTTCCTGCCTGTGCAGTATTGAGTGTTCATCATTGGGTGATTGCCTTTAACGGCATATGCAGGAAGAGTAGAGTTTCTGGGGCTTTGCTGGATAGTTAGCACTTTACAGAGAATGCTAAAATGTACTAATTTCTTTCTTATGGGAAAAAAATGCTATTTGACCACTGAGGCCCTTTAAGACATGCACAGCCCTCTGCGGAATGCATATTAAATTATAGAATTACTTTTGTAACTTTTTTACCTTTTATAGAATTTTTTTTTTAACAAAGGCGGAATCCCTTCTTCCTGTTGTTTGCAAATAATGTGTCTCAAAAAAAAATAATTGAAGGGAGTTGAACTTGGAGGTGAGTTGCGGAAGTAGATTTGCAGAGAAAGTCAGTGAAGTGAGGCTGTGACCAATTCAAGTATCCAATCCTATTACCAAAAACAATCTCCTCCACCGAGGAAAGAGTGCAAAGAAAGTCCACCGAGGAAAGAAAGGGCACATAGAATCTCAGCTATGGGTAAAATCTAGATTAAGTAACTTGACTTACCCTAAGGGCCCATTTTCACTATAGTGCTGCGTCTTTTTCCGAACCCGACGTGGCACCCGTGCTGATGCAAATTGCCATCTGACCCCTCTAGCCATGCCATGCATAGCTATGGGAATTCAGATGCGTTGTCCAAAGAAATGCCCTGCATGGGACTCAGAATCGGCCTATTGATTTCAATAGGGTGCAATTCTGCATCTGAATTCACATGCGGAGGAATCTCAGAAGAATTCGGCCCTTAAGAAGATTATATTAAGGGTAATATGATCAGTTTGTATAAATGCAGATGATTTCCTAGGGATACTGAGCTACTGATATTTCCAGTAATAAATAATAGACGCTCAAGGTAGTCTGAGGATTTTTTGTCTCATTCCATTTGGAGACGAGAGAGATTGTTTTTTACGCTTTGTTTTTTTTAAACAAATTTCCCCATGCTTTTTTAGTGTTAAAATACTTATACTAAACTTATATTATACTATACTATACTATACTATACTAATACTAAACTGCAATAAAATATTTTAAAATTAAGTTCTGATCAATAATGAAGTGAATTAGTATAACTGATGATAGCTCTTTAAAAAAACAAAACAAAAACAGGCATAATACTAGCATGCGATTCATAGTGTTCAGATTAAGAAATACGCCATTACTAGTCTGACCTCTTAAGTGCTGGATGACTTATAAAAGTTGCACAGGGATGATAAGCATTAAAGAAAAACAAAATACACAAACTACAGGAGCACATTTTCAAGATCAGCTCACACTGTAGCTTGTTTACTATGACTATAGAGACCAAGTAACAGCCTATACTGTACATGCTGGTGACATTCCAGTATTATAAAAAGCAGTTTATCATCAGTTATGCAAGTACAAAGAAGAACCTAAATTCTGAATCCGGGGACAGATGTTAAAAAAATCTAATAGCTTGTCAGTCAAAGTGGTCGGATGTTACCTTTTTATGTGAAATGTGGCCTTTCCTGCTAAAAATTATTTCTTAAAATATTGATCACCTGGCCAGAAGCTGCTATAAGAGAGTCCGATTTTGGGCCTAATGGGTGCTGCTGAGCCTTGTGTCTGGTTTGCATCATCTCCACAGCACAAGACTGTAAGGGTGAAGGCACAGTCTGAATCTCTCTGATAAGATTGTAGCCTTTAGCACAGTCAGACAGTGATGCAGGAAGAGGCCAGCCTCTGGGCTGCTGACCATGTATTTTACAATTGATTTATTTGACATTCAGTACAGGCAGATTAAAACAAAAAAAACTTTGTGCACACACAGGTCTAGGAAGAGGTTTATGATGTAATTCCAACTTATCCAGAAGAGAATCTTTAAAGGGTACCTGATGTGAGAGGTGTATGGAAGCTGCCATATTTATTTATTTTTAAGTAATACCAGTTCCCTGGCTGTGCTGCAAATCCTCTGCCTCTAATACTTTTAGCCAAAGACCCTAAACTAGCATCATATGTTTAACAAAAAAATCTGACAAGATCAACTGCATGCATGTTTCAGGTGGGGGATTCAGACGCTACTGCAGCCAAAGCGATCGGCAGGACTGCCTCGCAACTGATATTATTTAAAAGGAAATAAATATGTCAGCCTCCATATCCCTCTCGCGTCAGGTTCCCTTTAAGGAATTTTTAATCTTCCTCTGAATTGGCTGGGGTTATTAAAGGTATAGTATACATTTTTATATCAGTGTAAAAGTGCCCATTAACAGTACAATTATTCTTTCGGATTTGATCTTTCGACGCAATTTGAACAATCGAAACTAATCGGAAAGCAATTATCAATTGTTCCCATTGATAGAACGATTTGAGAAGGTTTTACATTCCGATTTTATCATAAAATCCATCTTTCGGATATATATGGGGGAGTTTTCTATACAATTTGATCATAAAAAGTTGAAAGATCAAATCTGAGGAAAAAAGTACAGTTAATGGACACCTTAAAGAAGAAGTCCAGTGAAAATAATGTAATACAAAAAGTGCTTCATTTTTACAATAATTATGTATTTAGTCAGTGTTTGCCCATTGTAAAATATTTCCTCTCCCTGATTTACATTCTGACATTTATCACATGGTGACATTTGTACTGCTGGCAGGTGATGTCAGTGGAAGGAGATGCTGCTAGCTTTTTTGGCAGTTGCTTTTTGTGACAGCTGTTATTTCCTACAATGCAACAAGGCTTCCACAGTGTGATGTCAGTACCTCAGTGCTGTGAGGTGCTGACATCACATGTGGGAGGGGTTTCATCACAATATCAGCCATACAGGGCCCCCTGATGATCCGTTTGAGAAAAGGAATAGATTTCTCATGGGAAAGGGGGTATCAGCTACTGATTGGGATGAAGTTCAATTCTTGGTTACGGTTTCTCTTTAACTCAACAGACAATTTTTTTTGCATTGAAACTAACTGTAACAATCATGTTCAAGGGTTTGCCTATTTTTGTTTTAATTTCTCAATAAATGATTGGATGGTTGAAGAAAACGTCCCTGCACTGTACTTATCCTTTAATAACTCATTATTTGCACCTATGTAGCCTCACACCGATCACACAGTACCTGCTGCAATATTGCCAGGCTGCATCTGGTTTAGCCGCCTTCCCTGTGTTTTTGGAAAGTAGCCAGACTACGTAGATCCCCCTCTGCATGCGGTTTCTCGTCCCTTCACTCTCTTCTTTTTGACAGGTGGTTTGTATCAGGTGAAAAAGCCCGATGACAAATAGAACGATGTGTCAAGCCTGAGATAATTGAGCTGCTGATTCTCCCCCCCCCCTTTCTTTCTTCTAATAGGAAAAAAAAATATCCCTAAGACAAAGAGGCAGAAAATAAGCATTTTAGAGAGAATGGAAGAATCTATCTGAGTCAGCTTGTCAGCTGTAAAATTTCCCTAACATCAAATCAAATGAGGTGTTTTGAGAAACACCAGCGTAGCTGTGACAGTGGAAGGGGACAGAGTGACATGGTGGCTCAGGCTGACCTGTCATACGTGTGTTTCTTTATTATACGAGGGGATGTGTGTATGGGCTTGTTTGTAGGAGAATTTCAGGGGGCCTTTCACCACTGGAGACGATGTAATTATTTCAATGATAAGTCAATGTCACGCAATGCCAGGCAATAGCCTTGTCTGAGAGCATGGAAAAGGCTGCTGCCTCACAGCAGGCAACATGTGCTTTGCAGGGAATTCCATTACACGGGGACAGGTATCTTATTGTCTTGTCACTTCTTCCATTATTTAAACCTAATTAGGGCAAATGGCTATTTTAGATGATTATATGGCAACCAAAATGCATTTATTGCATAGGGTCAGGTACATCCTTCCCATTGTTATCACCTCGGAAGACTGGTCTAAATAAAGTTTTATACAGTTTCTAGAGGTAAAACTGTTTACATGAATGTATATCAAGCTATGTGTGGTTTTATCTCACTCTATGAAGCCGGTAAAACGGCTGTCTTGTAAATGAGGTGATCTCCAGGGCTAGATCCTGCTGGGGCCCACAAAGCCAGTTGAAAAGCCCTCAGTGAATGTTACTGTTGCTTACTGAATGGCTGGTTCCAGTAACTGGCCGGTGGTGTACGTTGCACATCAACCATGGACCTCCCCAAAGGTTGCTTGTGATGTTTAAAAGTGGCCAGGCTGTCATTTCCTCCTTCAGCATGCTTGCTCTGCTCCCCCGCTGCAACCATGACGCCCACTGCTGAGATACTGATCTGCTATGTGAGCAACGGAGGTGAGAATAGAGACCTACAGCTACACTAAAATCATAAAGTAGAAATAAGGTATGATATTTCCATGGAAGTTGTACAGTGGCGTAGTGGATAGAATCTTCACCTTGCAGCAACAAGCTAAAAGAGGGAGGTCCGCACTTATCCATCAATCTTCTTTATTACTGGATGTATTTATAATAAATTTCTACAGACATCTCAAGCTCGAGATGTCTGTAGAATTTTATTATGGATACGTCCAATAATTAAGAAGATTGATGGGTAAGCCTGGTCAAGCACTATCCGGAGACGTGTGGGGTGAAGCGGTCTCCACCATTTTTTTCAGTGCTGTGGTTCCAGGTTCAAACCTGGGCCAGGACATTATCTGCATGGAGATGGTGTGTCTTCACCATTGCTTGCATAGATTTACTCCAAATGCTCTAGTTTCCATCAAGAACCTCAAAACTTACTGTTACACTAATTGCTTACTCTCCCATATGGCTTGGTATGACAGCAGCACAAATGCATGACTGTAATTCTGGTCTAGCTGATGTCTGTCTGATGGAGCACATGTTGTCCCACTCGCACATGCATTCCCTGTCCTACAAGTAGTTTCCTTCCACTCATGGAAAAAAAAAATGCAGACCAAGCTTTCTGGGTCACTCATGGGAGATCCACAGGAATCCCTGGAGAGGCCTCGTTAGTTCAGATTCTTCAAGCTGATGCCTGAGTCTTGACTTAAAGCCCAATTCAAGGTGAAGGTTTATTTTATTCTTTAAATACAGTGGAAAGAAGTGGAACAAAAAACAACCGTTCAACATCTTTGCACACTGGGATGAATTTTATACATCTTCCTGTCCCATTACAGGTGCCATTAGTCTCAGAAGTGGGTGAAATCTATTCCATGGAAACAAAGACAGGAAGGAAAACACTTCTTTTTGTAGAAAAAATAGAGATTGAAGATATGCATAAGTGGCAATTGACTGCTTGTTGAGATATAACAACAATCTAATGTCTTTCAGCTTAGCTCCAATCCTATGAGTGTTGTGGAACCCCGATTAGCTCTGTCCTATCCAGAAGAGCTTGGTGCCGGTAAACTCCCCCAACGGGCTACACCACTCCCACAACACAAAGTGACACTTCAGGAGCGTAGAAGGAGGCACACCTCAGGCTAGAACTTGCGTTCTGTTTATTTGCAATGTCTTACACACTAAGGCCCATATGCAATTCACTTTTTCTCCTAAGTTTTCTCCTAGATGATATTTTCACACCTTGTAAATATAATGCCTTTACAACCACCAGCAAACAAGAAAATACTTAAAATTATTTTGATAGTACTTTTTCACCTATGTTTTGATACTTTTTCAGTTGTAAAATACTTAAAATGTATTTTAAAGAGAAGATAAAAAAATTATCTCCAAGGAGAAAGCTCAGGAGTAAACGTTAATTGCATATGGGCCTACATGTTTGGGCATTGCCCTTCATCAGGTGTGTCTTCCTACCACCACCTCCCACTATTTAACATCCTGTACGAGAGACTCCTCTCCCGGATGGGCAAGGTTACACATATGGTGTGACCTTGCCCATCCAGGGGAGGAGTCTCTCATACAAGATATTAAATAGTGGTTGGTGGTGGTAGGAGGACACACCTGATTAAGGGCAACGCCCGAAACATGTAGTGTGTAAGACATTAATAACAAACACAGAATGCAAGTTCTAGTCTGTAGCGTGCCTCCTATGTTCCTGATCTTTCAGATAAGCGCTGGACTGCTTTATATTATTGTACACTCAAAATGTTACATCCCCCCCTCTGTTAATTAAAAAAAACCAAAACAATCCAAGCATTGGTGGTTTTCATAATGTCCGCATATAAACCACTTAATGGGGTAACACCAACCATTAGAGGCAAAGACAGCTTGTCATAATTTTTTATGCACTATACAATATTAACAGCTGAATACTCTATACTTAAAGTGTACCCAAGGCAAACCTCAGGTCAAAAAAGCAGATACGTAACTAAGAAGAAGGAAGCCTCTGGACCCTGTAGAGGTTTCCCATGTTATCCTCTGGACCACCATTGCCACTCGTGGACCCCCAAAAGAAAACCAACAAGAGCTTGTCAGATTTCAGATCCAGGTCATGTTACTTCATGCACAAGCTCCTGTACTGTGCCTGCTCGAGTATGGCCACACCTGTCCAGTAAGTCGGAACTGCTTGTGCACAAAGAATTTTGTACTGTCGCCTCAGCACAAAGTTCTTTTTACAGCTGATATCCCATTCCAAGTGTTGGATAGACATCTGGTTATCTATCCTGTATTCTTTAAGTGTGGTTTGCCTTCTTAAAACAGAAGGTATTTGTGATAATTCAGCTTTAGGTGAACATCTGTGGATACCCACAATACACCGCTACTGAATATGTTTCAGTTCAGGTATTCTTTAAGATCTTTTTTTTTAATTGCAACAATTTACTGAGACTCCTTTCTGTTCACAAATCATACCAAGCTCGAAAAAAACAAAACAAAAAAACAACAATATTTACCGGTATTTGCAATATTTTGAATGTTACTTACAAAAATACATTTCAATATACAAGAAAATAATCTTTCAAAAGCATATATGTATTCTTTTTTAAGGTGAGGTAAAGCATTGCCCTGAATTCTATATTGTTTACTGTCTAAATAGGACATTCCTAAAATGTATCTCCACATTCCCTAAGATGAAAGGCAATCCTTTTTAAATTATCTCTATGGATTTCAAGCCTTTTTTTTGCAAGCTGTATTACACTGACAAACCTGTAATTACTCTACACTTTCCAGGTCATTGCTCTGAAGCTCTGCGTCTTTCACCGTGAAAGCTGCTTTGTATGGATGTGTCAGGTGTTACTGAGATGGAAGTGACCATTCTCAACCAAGTATATGTACTCCATATCTCTGAGAGCGGTAGATGTGCAGTGCGGTTTGTTGTTGCCTCCCAATAAACAGAATATTATGAACCTGAATCAAGAAGGATATCAAGGCTGCCATATCTATATTTTCTTTCACTGCATTGCTTAAAAGGCAACAAATATGGCAGCCTTCAAACCCCTCTCAGTTCAAGAGTCCATTAAAGAGATTACCAATCCTCTGTTTTACCCTATTTATTCCACAAATACTAAGTCCCCTTCCTGATGCATATCCCTAATCTACCCCCTAATGTTTACCAGTTTCTGACATCTTACCATTATCTCCTCCACAACATTAACTCATTCCTGATGCCAAACCCTAACTATCCACCTTCCTTATTCTTAACCCTACACTTCTCTTTATGTTAACGGTTTCCTGATCCATAACTCCAACATCCCATTTAATGTTAACTCTTCCGGTTGCCTAGCCTTAACTTTGTGACCTAAATATCTAAAACTGCGTAGGAGAGGATTCGCTGCCGGGAGACTTGGGCGCAGGATACAGCCGGTATGGCTTAGCCTGTTGCTGCACAAGATCCAGGCGACGTTAATTACTATTCCCCCTCTAGTTTGACGTGGATGGTGGGGAATGATGTAGTTCGGCTTCCAGCTATTGCTGAAGGCTGAATTACAGTGTTACTGACGGCACCAAAGTTACTCCCTGTGCGCCGCTATAGCCGTAATTCCTATTATGGTCTATAGAGGTAGTGGAAGAGAAAGCACCGGGAGCCCAATCTGGCGCAGTACGTTAGTTGGTACGGGAATATTTAATAAGTACAGTAGATTTTATACTCACAAGAGTCGGTTGCTGGGTGAGGCAACCACTCGTGCTCGCCTGTGGGGTAGTACCGTCCCCACTCGGCCTTTGTTCCTGGTTGCTGCTCCAAAAAATCGATCTATCGGAAAGTTCCCGATGTGGATCTCCCCTTAAGGCTAGGGGTTTGGGTACAATTTATTGAAAAGGTAGGAGGCGCCCGGTGAACGTAATGGTATATTTACTCTATACGGTAGATACAACATTCAATAAGAAAATGGTGTGATCCTACCTTCTAGATGTCCCCTCTCAGGAAGTATACAAAAGGAATTTTTTTGCTTTTGAAATTCTATTTATTTTGCATTCAAGACAACGCGTTTCACGGTCAAAACCGCTTCCTCAGGTCAGTGACAATGCCTTTAAAATTATCAAGAAACACAGAGCATTCAGATACAATCAGTTTTCAATCTTATCATACAAAACAATAAAGAATATATAGTGGAGACATATATATATATATATATATATATATATATATATATATATATATATGCCAAGGGATGAGCAGCACAAACCAGATTTTATGCAATACTATGCAAAGCATGCACGCAGCACTGGAGAACCCCAATCTCCATAAGAAATATATAAATACAGAGGGTGCTGCAGCACACAACAGGAAGACAGTGACAGGGGCTCTTGGTTACGCTTTAACGTGTTTAAGCTCACCAACTGCGCCAAAGTGTCCCCGATCTGGTGAGTCCTACTCTAACCAGGCAAAAATGCTAGTTTTTATCAGCGTTATACTGGGAACCATGCCAAAAGCCCAGGGGTCAGCTAAATGGGAGAAATGAAATTAAAAACACCTCACCTTCTACTAGCTACTAACTGGCATGCTTTGCATAGTATTGCATAAAATTTGGTTTGTGCTGCTCATCCCTTGGCTTATATTATTTTCCCCTGTGAGCGTGCATAACCACGCCCACCTCTAGCACAGTTAAGCATATAAATGAGCGGTGCTCATAGTTCAGTTAGTAGCTAGTAGAAGGTGAGGTGTTTTTAATTTCATTTCTCCCATTTAGCTGACCCCTGGGCTTTTGGCATGGTTCCCAGTATAACGCTGATAAAAACTAGCATTTTTGCCTGGTTAGAGTAGGACTCACCAGATCGGGGACACTTTGGTGCAGTTGGTGAGCTTAAACGCGTTAAAGCGTAACCAAGTGCCCCTGTCTCAGTTTTCCTGTTGTGTGCTGCAGCACTCTCTGTATTTATATATATATATATATATATATATATATATATATATATATATATATATATATATATATATATATATATATATAAGTATATATAGTAAGAATCTATAAAACATGAGAACCACGAATTAAGCGATAAAAACACCTTACTAAACACATAAGGCACACGCAGCATGTTCGTGCCTAAACTCATATAAAAAAACATAACAAAAATTCTAGATGGTATTAAGTAATAAAAAAAATATAATAGGGACATGGGGGGCAATACGTTCTATGCCTCATGTCCAACCCTGAACACGGAATATGTTCTAATCCAAAACAGCACACCAAGAGTCAGTGTACATGGGGACTGGGTCCCTTGACCCAGCAAGTTACATTTAAAATGCATTTAAGATACACTTAGATTGTTCAGCGCATTCATTATAAAAACATTAAACACATTTGGTCCATTTAGAACCCCTTCCCTCATAGTGTGTGTGGGAGATAGAGGTGGAACTTAATAGTTGCGATGCGATAGGTAGTCTGCACACACTCACCTGCACACTACCAGTGTGTGTTTGTGTGCAGCACCACCCCGCAGGAGGAGTGGGGTGCATGTATCTGCTAGCACCCCTCCCCGCACTGGTACATATATCTATTTGCAGTAATGGTCTATAGTGGCGCCGGCTGCGCACAAGTCTCCTGCGCTGAATTGCCAGTGTTCGCTAAAACTAACCTCTGCCTACTGCCTATCTTCTAATACCAGCCCTTGCAATTGGTGCTTAGTCATAACTCTATAATCACATTCGGAGAGAAAGAGAAAGCACTCTTCACCACTTCAGGACAAGAGCAATTTTCACATATCAGTGCTGCTCCCATTCATTTGCTAACAACTTTATTACTATTTATCACACCTAAATGATCTATGTATTGTGTTTTTCAGGACACATTAGGCTTTTAGGGAGTAATATTTTTGTTTAGTAATTACCTTATTTTCTATGCATTTTAAAGGGAAAATAAGGGGAAAAATGGAAAAAAAACACTATCTCTCCATTTACATCCATTATAGCATTACTATAAACAGTGTTAATTATACGTTACACCCACAAATTTTATTTGCTTATCCAGCCTGGTTATTACAACATTTAGATTATGTTCCTAGCACAATGTATGGTGACAATATTGTATTTGGAAGTAAAGGTGTCTTTTTTCTGTTGTACACTATCGATGATTACAAAACCTTATTTGCAAAAATAACAGTAATATACACTCATACATATTTAAAAAGCCAAGTTCCTAAGGTAACAATATAGTTATTTTCTCTTATATTCTTTCACTTTGTTTTCATTTTACAAGTCTTGATTTTGGTACACAATATACCAAAATTTTATTGTTTTTGATTGAGTTTGTACCAAAAAAAGGATACTAAACAAACACAAAACAAACACAAACACTTATATAGCGCTTTTCTCCTGGCGGACTCAAAGCGCCAGAGCTGCAGCCACTGGGACGCGCTCTATAGGCAGTAGCAGTGTTAGGGAGACTTGCCTAAGGTCTCCTGCTGAATAGGTGCTGGCTTACTGAACAGGCAGAGCCGAGATTCGAACCCAGGTCTCCTGTGTCAGAGGCAGAGCCCTTAACCATTAGGGCCGGTTCACATTACAAACGCGGATGGCCACGCATGCGGAACGTAACGCGTACGAACGCACGCCATCCGCGTTTGTATGCGTTGCGTGGCTGATCCCATCACTGAAAAGTGAATGGGACAGCCGCGCGTTTTTGCTAAATCTGCGTGCAGCATGCGTTCCCGAACCGCACAGGTCAGGAACGCATGCAGTGTGCACATCAGACAGTGCACTCTATGCACTGTCTGATGTCGTGCGTGTGGGGCCACCCGCACGCGTTTCCAAAACACGGCTGGAAACGCGTGCAGTGTGAACGGGCCCTTACACTATCCAGCCACCACATCCATATCCATATCTAAAGATCCTGCCATTTTCTTTCTGGGCAATAAGCCCTCCTCTATGAAGCACTCCTCACACCGGATGGCTCAGCATACAGTCAAATCTGCTAAATCTTATTTGGCCTCCAGATGGAAGAATGCCCTTCTGGATGTCAACCATGTGATATCTGGGGTGCATAGGGTCATGATCCAGTATAGTTGTGGAGAGTGCACTACCAGTTTGTTACTCAATGAGGCACTTGGTAGCATTTTATCTGGGACGAGTTGTAGAATACATTTTGGTGTGTTTTAAATCTAAAGACATGGGCCTCAAGACTAAAACACCCTAAAATCTATTCTACTACTTATTACGGTTAAAATGTTACCACATATTTCTTCTGTAGCTATACTAATACTTTCCAAGTTTGATTATAATTTTGAAAATTATTTTTTATGTTGGATTGAGTTTGTCCCTACCCATTTCTCATGTGATGTGTGTCCAAGCTTTAAAACACACCAAAATGTATTCTACAACCCGTCACAGATAAAATGCTACCAAGTGCCTCATTTAGTAACAAACTGGTAGTGCACTCTCCACAACTATACTGGATCATGACCCTATGCACCCTAGATATCACATGGTTGACATCCAGAAGGGCATTCTTCCATCTGGAGGCCAAATAAGATTTTGCAGATTTGACTGTATGCTGAGCCATCCGGTGTGAGGAGTGCTTCATAGAGGAGGGCTTATTGCCCAGAAAGAAAATGGCAGGATCTTTAGATATGGATTTCTACAGAACCTGTGCCATTAAGTCTTGGACCAGGGTCCAAAAACGGGAAACCACTGGGCAAGTCCACCACATATGATAAAGGGTACCACAGGAACCACATCCTCAATAACACAGGTCAGAGGATTAAGGATATAGGAGTAAGATAAGCTTTATGAAGCAATTTAACATTGGTCTCAAGGGTTGAGTAGTACAGACTCCCTTTCATTAACTAGAATCTGTACTGTCCGATTTGTACAATAAAAAACATACCTATAGAGTCACTGTGATCTCCTGGGTCCCTCTTTGCCATTTCCGCCGCTCCTGACGCGATCCTGGCTTTTAACCGCCAGTTTTAGGCAGTGTTTACAAACAAAAAACATGGCCGCTAACTAGGAAGTGATGTTTGTGTGTAAATATATATATATATATATATATATATATATATATATATATATATACTATATATCTCTCTCTCTATATATATATAATCTATATATCTACTATCTATCTATCTATCTATCTATATATATATATATATATATATAATGTTATAGTATACTACAAGTTTTTATTACATAGTGAATTATCTGCACTCCAGTCAGTAATTCTCACAGTTTCTCAGCATGGGCAGCTCCCTCCCCCAAGACAAGTTGAAATTGAGAGCAGAGACCTGTCTGTGAGGGATAAACAAAGCACACACAGAGCCTGCAGGAGGTGTGGAGGAGACGTGCATAACTTCTCCCTATCACAGCAGAGGCAGTGCATTCCTCTCTAGGTCGACAAAGCTTGACAAAGAAAAGATGATTAGATATATTACTGAGATAGTGCAACTAGAAAAGGCTGCAGTAAGCCAGACCACATAAGAACAGGTATAGGAACTTATAGGATAGAAGAAATGAGGCTGAAAATTTTGTTACAGAGTCTCTTTAAGGTCTCAAACCAATGAGACCACCTAGCCGGGGAAATAGAGAATTCAAGGTCCCCCTCCCACTTTGCCAGAACAGGGTCCACGTGGGCCCGAGGACACAACACAAACAGTTCATAAAAATAGGAAATGATACCTCCCTCAAATAACACCACCACTCAAAATAAGCCAGCAACTGATCTGAAGGCAAGGGGCCTAAGGAGTGCCACTAATTATAGATTTGCTGAAATGAAATTGATGCGGTCTGCAATGCAAATCTTCAGCCATAGTTGCAGGCGGAATGAGTTTATTATTTTTAACAAAGTTTGCCAACCTGGTGTAGCCATGATTAGCCAACCAAACCAGGTCATCGGTGAGACCTGGGAGGAAGTCAGGGGTATGGCATATTCTGGTATGGAGGGCGAGGCCTGAAGTCCCAATACACATCTATATTGTTTCCATTTGCAAAGTATGGTGAGAATATGGAAAGTAGGACGTAGTTGTGGCCAGATCTGCGAGAGAGGACCAAACCAACAAGGGTAGAGTGAAAGGATGCAATAAAGACGATTCCATGCCAACCGAGGGGAATCTTTGAACCAGCTTGCATGGGGGGAATGTGGGCTAATTGAGCCTCGAGAAAATAATTATGTAGGACTGAGACGACCCAAGAGCCACCAACAAAACGAGGTAGCTGCATGCATTTCATGGAAATTCGAGGAGGTTTTTGGGACCAAATGAATTTAGTCATTTCTTGCTGCAGCTGTGGCAGAGTTTATTTTGGGACCGGGATTGGAAGTACCCTAAATAAATATAAAAATTTTGATAGCAGCGTCATATGGATCGCATGTATACATTCAGAAAGGGAGATTGGGAACTTGCCCCAAGATCTCAACAGGGAGAGGAGAGAGGCAATCCTAGACTTGTAGTTAGTAGAAAACATATCAGAGGGGTTTTTAGTAAGCTTGATCCCCAAGTATTTAACATATATGTGGCGGATAGCAAAACCAAAATGTGAGGAAATGGTCTCAATTGTTGAGGATGGAAGGTTACATGGCAGAACTTCTGATTTATAAATATTTAGGGAAAGGCCTGATACCCTCATAAGTTGTCTTTAAGAGCTGGAGTAAATTAGGGATGGTAATGATTGGATTGGTGATGGTAAAAGATAAATCCTTAGCAAAAGGGAGATTTCATAAGTGGTAGAGCCTACTGTATAACCCTGAGTATCAGCCAAGAGACTGACTCTATACGCTAACACCAGGGGCTCCATGCAAAGAGCAAATAGGGCTGGGGACAGGGGGATGCCTCTGACGGGTTCCCCTTTCAATATGGAGAGTGGCTGTTTTAGTGTAAGAGTAGCAGTAAGGCTAGAGTAAGGCTAGAGTAAGAACGGGCCTCCGATACCTGTAAAGTTTGATGCATAAAAGACCAGGATAGGGTATCAAGACTCATTTTAAAAGCTCACTTCGGCTCGGGTATCCTTTAACGTGCGTGTTTTGCGCTAATGCACTGCATGCAATGCGTTTGGATGCCACATACCATTCATCAGATTGCACCGTACCGGATGTACTGTGAACGCTGCATAGGTGAAACATTTCATCGCAACACAAAGCACCACTGTGAACGCAGCCTTACTGTCCATATAGTATTAAAGAACAGTTGATTTTATAAAGCTAAGTACAATGCTTAACAACTCAGCATTCACTTTCTGTACTAGGAAATGAAGTCTGATTGGTTTCCATGGGTTACTGCACTTAACAGGGTCGTTGTGCTCCGCACATCCTTATTAAATTAGCTCGAAAATATCTATTCATACATTTTTAGTAGCAGTTCAACAACCCTGACCTCACGGCTCTTCAGTATGACACACCTTGCGGGTGCCCTGAGTGGTAGATTAATCACCAGTTCAGGCAAGAAGCTGTATTAAGTACACTCACCTGTGTGTCACGGACAGGGGGGAATGAGAAGCATATGGTGGGTTTGCAATCTGGATTTCCTACTGGCAGCAATCTTTAAATAGATTTATATGAAATGGTTTGTCCAATAAATCAGCAATGTCTAAAATCGTCTGTCACTCAAGATTTATAAAGCATATATTAGTGAATCATTTGTTGTCACAGATTACAGTGAAGCCCATGGTTATGTCTCTGTGGGTAATTTAATAATCCAAACAGTGCCATCTGTGATATAATCTCAGATCAATTTTACTATAGACGTGCTTGTGGCAGCCGTGTTGTGAGCTCAAGTGAAACAATGCTCAGCTTATATGTTAAAGGAAAGGTATGGAGAGAAACATTGAGGCTAGGATCGCAGTGGCCTAATAACAGCAGGAGCGCAATACAGTGGGTAAGCGGCACTGCATGATATCAGCATGTTGTGTAGCATACAGTGAAGCATACAGTCAATGAAAAGTATGCTTCAGTATGCTTTGTATGCATACAAAGCGATGCCACATGCCATTATACCGGAACGCACCCACTGCACTGTGAACGTCGCAGTGGTGGTGCATTGCAATACGGCAAGCTGTTACGAAGCGCCCATTATGCCGCACAGCAACGTGCCACTATGAACGTAGCCGAAGGAGCCAACATGAAGCAGTTGTCCAGAGCCGCAAATGTTGTCCTAACCCTTTGCTGTCACTCAGTGGCTTAGCTTGCTAGCTCTGTATATAACTTCCTAAATTAGGTGATGTCACATAAGCCATCTGTAAAGTGGTGCTCGTCCAGCTCCTCATAGTCTTGTAAGTCTGTTGGATTCCTTCCTGGTACCCTCTATTGATCCACCATCACCCCATGTGCTGTCTTGGCTGCTTACGTGACCAGTAGCGTTCTGCATATGCCCAGGTTTGTAAACCTTGCAACTGCGCAAGCACAGAGAGCATCCACGGGAAATGCATCCAGGGACGGATCTAGGGGGGGCCGGCGGGTATCTTGCCCCAGGCGCAGTTTGTTGAATTCTTAAAAAGGCGGCAAAATTTGGATGGGGAATGGCAGTTTAGGCGCCAAAACCTGATCTTTAGGTGCCAAAACCTGACCTTTAGGTGCCAAAACTGGATGGGGAATGGCAGTTTAGGCGCCAAAACCTGACCTTTAGGCGCCAAAGCTTGACCTTGCCCCAGGCGCAACTTGGTCTAGATCCGTCCCTGAATGCACCCACAGGAGCGCGATCAAGGAGGCGTGCAGCCAGGGCAAAAGAAAGTGCAGTAGCCCGCTACTGGTCCAGTTGGCAAGCTTTCATAGGGACACACATTGTCAGAACGGAGCGGACCAGAAGGGCACAGCAACATTTTTTCCTCCATACGAAGATCATGTCTCCTTGTCCTTTGAACTGGCCTGGGGTCAAAAAGATAATCTGCCAAGCTTTTGTATTGCCCTCTGACATATTTATACATATTACTTAGGTTTTTAGCTGTCTTTTTCTGAGCTAAATAAAGTTTTTTTCAACTAGTCGCTGCCCTAGAATGAGCATTTATGGCCACTGAGATGCAACAAAATTTGACCTCTGCCTGGCATGCTGGTTTCAGACCAGTGACTCATGAGGCAATCAGGATAGCTGACCAGAGCTTATATAATGAAATTCTGCCATGTCAGCTCCGATAGTGTTATTCACACAGGTTTACTTTAAGCTGAATATTAAACAGGCAGCTTCTGTTTTGGGTGCTGCTGTATTTTCTACAAAATGATTAGGAAATATAAGTAGGAGAGTATTCTGAAGTAATTTTTTCCCCTTTCTGTGAAAACAGAGATGTGCGCCTCTAGTTTGAAATTTAATGAAGAGTTCAGATTTGTAAATGTTGCCAATCAGAGACAATAGCAGAACAGCTCTGCATATAAATATGTAACTACTACTGTTTGTCATGAATCAAAGAGATCCGCATCTGTGCACAATGGAGGAGGGAAAGCAGAATCGGGAAGGAAGTTAACTTCATAAAATGCGTGTCACACAATGAAAGAACAGGTTTCCCTGAGATGGCGATTTGCTGAAACACAGGATTAAAGTAGTACTCCAGCCAAAAAGAGTCTTCTATGTGTCTGGATGGACTAGGGAAGCATTAGAACCTCTGTCAGGTCTTTATTGCTTAGAGGCATAACAAGGGATACCCAGGCCCATCGCATGCAGATATGCTCCCTCCAACTGGAAGTGGCCAGTGATGCAGATGCCCCCCCCCCCCCCCCTCCATATTAGCACAGCGGTGCTATGTGACTATACTTACATGATCCCTCTGCCTCACGTCTTCTGTTCCTCCCAGCAGCTACTCGCTCTGTGCTGCAAATGCAGCTCGCTCACAATGTCACATGATCAGGGCCGTGTATGCAGCACAGAGCGAGTGGCTGCTGGGAGGAAGAGGAGACATGAGGCAGCAGGGTCAGGAAAATCAGAGCTAATGTATAACTACCAACGGTCCCTTTTTAAGAGGGACCAGAGGCGTCACTAGGCTGGGCTCAGCAGTCTGGAAAATTTGCTACTGCAGCAAAGTTGCGTTCCGTTCAGTGGAACATACGCAACAGATCCGTATGAACGGACGCATGTGAACAGTTCCATAGGTTAACATTGGATCCATTCGCATTCATTTCGTTTGTACAATATCTGTTCCGCTTATATTCTGCTTTTTAACACTAATGTGAACCGGGCCGTACTGTGGCCTCTATCATAGAGATGGCTACTGAGATGATCTGCAGTGGGAGAGCAGAGGGTGAGAGTACTGTGACTCGACATATGTGAAAGGACCCTGAGTCCTTGAAGCCCAACTCAAGTCTTTTTTTTAATTTTTTGTTTTTAGATAAGTTAAATATTTAAATTATTGCTGCATTTCTCGGTTTTGGAGATATTTCTCTATTGAATGTCTAGAGAGGAAGTGACTGGAAAATGATCAAGACATTTTCAGCTATGGGGACAAAAAACAGCAATAATGGCTCCAATCCCTGTTCAAACTGCGCAAAAATAAAATAAAAAACCTTTAAAGTTAGGCCCCTTTTACACTGAAAATCGCAAACCAGCTTTGCAAACGTGCTTCGATCTTCTCTTTTTTCTTCTGCGCACATTACAATGAGGTTATCGGGCATTCAGATGGTTTACACTGCACAATTGTGTTGGCGATTTCCAAAGAAAATTAGAGGGGGAGACATTTGAATTGGTAGATTGCAAAAAAATTGCATAGATATGTAACTACAACTTGTGATTAGTCACAGATGAGGGGGAATGAGACAAGCTAAACTCTCTAAATACATACAGGATGCATTTCTCTGTTTTTCTTCTGTCTTGTGCAAGAGTTCAGGTCCACTTTAACCACTTCCGTACCCGCATTCTCTGCCCCCTTAAGGACCAGTGACTGTTGGTACCGTAAAACGCCACTTCCCGACGAATCGCCGCTCATACTTGCCGCTCTCGCCGGTCACGACGCTGTTCCATCGCCACAGGCTCCTCTCTCTGCTGTCTCTATGATGGTGAGTCTCTATGAGTGCTTTCCGCTGGCCAGGAGGCGCTTTCATTAGCTCCTGACGCTGTCTATCAATGGGAGCCAATGTGATTGGCTCTCTGTGATCACGCGGTCAGGAGCCAATGAAAGCGGCTCCTGACCTGCTCACAGAGCTCTGGCACAGCGAGCAAATTGTGGCCTGGAAATAGCGGTGATACCGGCGGGGATGCGGAGTACCGAAGTAGTAGACTCTACATCCAGCCATAGCCGCAGCACCACCTGCTGGTCGTAGATTCATACTGCTTCAGTCCGGAACAGTTAAAGGCCAATTATCTTCCGTGGAGCTGTGCAGGCAGTCAGTGGTGAGGATCATCAAGCATCCTCCTTCACCTCCGCCTAACTACCTGTGACCTGGATCCTGGCCCAACACAGTTCATGTTGAACTGCCCCGACCTGTTCGTACCGGTATTCCTCAAAATTGTTAACTGTTCCTTACAATCAGGGATATTTCCTGCTTTACTGAAGGAAGCAATCATCAGGCCTCTCCTCAAAAAACGCTCCCTGGACCCTGATACAATGACCAGCTACAGACCTGTCTCTAACCTCCCCTTTCTGGGCAAGCTAATTGAAAAAGCTGTCTACCTCCAGCTAGAAGCCAAAATCCTACAAAACAACAGTTATGACCCACTCCAGTCTGGCTTCAGGAAACACCACAGCACTGAAACTGCCCTCATCCAAATATGCAACCACCTGCTCATGGCAAGAGACAGAGGAGAGTGTTCGATCCTCATACTGCTAGACCTTTCTGCAGCCTTTGATACAGTTGACCATGACATCTTGATAAACAGGCTACAGGAATACTGCGGCATTGATGGCATAGTTCTTCAGTGGTTCCAATCCTTCTTGAGTGGCAGAACCCACAAAGTATCTATGGGGCCCTTCCTGTCCACCCCTGTATCACTTAAATATGGGGTGCCCCAGGGCTCAATCCTCTCTCCCCTGCTTTTCACAATTTACATGATACCGCTTGGAAAACGAATCCAAAAACATGGCCTGACATACCACTGCTATGCAGACGACACCCAACTATATATTTCCTTCAAGCCTGGTGTGACAGACCCAACTCTAACTATAAACGCCTACTTACGTGAACTACAGCAATAGATAAATGACAACTGGCTGAAACTAAATGCAGACAAAGCTGAAGTCCTTCTGATTGGAGGGCAGAGCATGATAAAAAAACAACTTAACTTGCAGTCTTAACCACTGGGAATAGGAGGCACGGATCTACGCAGCTCTGATCATGTGCGTAGCCTGGGAGTTCTAATTGATGGGGACTTAAGCTTCAGAACTCAAATCTCTGCTGTGGTGAAATCATCCTATTTTCACCTGAAGAACATTGCAAAAATCAAGCACCTCATCCCCCCAGAAGATCTGCCAACCTTAGTCCATGCCTTCATCACATTCTGACTGGACTACTGTAATGCTCTCTACACTGGCCTTCCAAAAAAGTTCTTGTACCGCCTGATATATGATACAGCTGATACAGAATACTGCTGCCAGACTGCTAACCAACCAACCCCGTCACTGCCACATAACACCAGTCCTGCATTCCCTTCACTGGCTACCTATAGAATGGAGGGTCCTATTCAAGATTGGCCTACTGACATTTAAATCCCTGAATAATCTAGGTCCTGAATACATGAAAGATATGTTACAGCTGCGAAGCAATCCCCACATTCTCAGATCCACAGGTTCTAATAATCTAGTCATACCCAGAGTCCATTTGGAAACTTTTGGTCCCAGAGCCTTCTGTCATGCTGCCCCTACGTTTTGGAACTCCTTACCTCAACAGATCAGGACAGCTCCATCCCTGGACGTGTTTAAATCCAGACTGAAAACCCACCTGTTCAGTTTGGCATTTGCAGAAATATAACTTTTGTTGTGTGAATACTTCATCCTACTAATTACTGAATCTGAGAGAGCCTAAGCGCTTTGAGTCCTATGGGAGAAAAGCGCTATAGAAATGTTATTCTATTGTATTGTATTGTATTATTATTATTATCATACATGCATACATACATGCATACATACATACATACTGTACATATGTAATTCAATGCAGAGTACAATCAGAACTTCCAGCAACACGAGTGCAAAATATAAATCTAGTTAACATATGGCATGAAAACATCCAGCAATACAGGTACCTGCTCATTTGTTAGAATAAAAACTGTAGAAACAGAAAAAAAAAAAAAAAAAAAAATCAAAAAACCTCAGTAGGCTGGATAAAGATAAAGATACACAATGTTTGCGTAATATTGTTGTTTATTTGGCAGTACTTCCTATGGGATAAAAAAATCTCCTCCTCAACCACATGTGAATTCTAGTTTCATTATCCATCTATTAGCATGCATGTCTTTGCTGCTGAAGAGGATCTGTACCAGCATTTAATGGTGACATACAATGTAAAGCAATTTCACATAGTCCATTCATGGATTGATAAACCAACAGCACCCCCTTCTGGAACGTTAGGAATTTGCTTAGGAATGCAGCACAATGCAATCTACAGTACTTGCATTTCCTTTCTTTTTTTTTAACCGTTTTTCCAATTTAACTTTTTATTGTTACTTGTTAGAAGACAATTACAACATATGCGCTATATTGTACCATTAGAATTTTCTTTACATCAAACATTCGGTTAGAAATATATACTAACATATACTACTACTATACAAATAAAGAACAAAAGTGGAACATTAATAAGAGACGTGATCAGCTAAAATGGAATTACTTTGCATGAACAAAGCTATGTGTAAAAGTGTAGCTATTTAGCAACAACACGGGTATATTGCGAATATTATATGCAATGTTCTACTTTGTTCTTTATTTGTAATACTTGCATTTCTAAATGATCTCTCCTACGATTGCTGAACTCCTGCTAGAATTATGTTATTATTTATTGTAGTTATAAAGCGCCAACATATTACGCAGCGCTGGACATTAGTTTAGGTTACAGACAATATTTAGGGGTGACATACAGCAATATGACAATACAGGAATACAAGAAAACCAGATCACACAGCACAGTATGAGTACACGGTAATGCTTAGCCAGTCACTGGAGGGGAGCATGGAGATTAGGCAAGTTAGGTTCACTCAGATGCATAGCATGGGTGCACAGTAATGGAGGTGCATGATCAGGTAGGACACAAAAGGAGAAGGGCCCTGCCCAAAGGCTTACAATCTACAGGGAGAGGTAGGGACACGAGAGGTAGGGGACCAGAGTTCAGCTGTGGGTTTAGAGCAATAGTGAGGGGTGGTAGGCCAGAGTGAAAAGGTGAGTTTTGAGGGCCTTCTTGAAGGTGTTGAAGGAGGGGGCTGCCCTAATGGGTGGAGGTAGGGAGTTCCATAGTAATAATTATTATTATTGATTTATAAAGTAAGGCCACATCTGGAATATGGAATTGAGTTCTGGGCACCACATTACAAAAAAGATATTGCAGTTTTAGAGCAGGTGCAGAGACGAGCTACAAAATTGATACGTGGGATGGAAGGTCTCGCTTAACAAGAAAGGTTAGATAAACTGGGTTTATTTAGTCTAGAGAAAAGACGCCTCAGAGGGGATCTAATTAACATGTATAAATACATCAGAGGGCAATATAATACCTTGGCGGATGAGCTTTTTGTCCCTAGGCCTTCTCAAAGGACTAGAGGACATGATCTGCGCATGGAGGAAAAAGGTTTTAGCCATTTATTTAGGAAAGGGTTCTTTACAGTTAGAGTGATTAAGATGTGGAATGCATTGCCACAGGAAGTCGTTATGGCAAACTCTTTACCTGCATTTAAAGGGGGCTTAGATGATTTCCTTGCGTTGAAAGACATCCATGGATACAATTACGAGGTAATGCCTAATGATGTTGATCCAGGGATTTTATCTGATTGCCATCTGGAGTCGGGAAGGAATTTTTCCCTTTAGGGGCTAATTGGACCATACCTTGTAAGGGTTTTTTCGCCTTCCTCTGGATCAACAGGGATATGTGAGGGAGCAGGCTGGTGTTGTACTTTATACTGGTTGAACTCGATGGATGTATGTCTTTTTTCAACCAAAATAACTATGTAACTATGTAAAAGTGCCAACATATTATGTGGCGCTGTACAAAGTAAGAAACAAACATGGGGTAAAAAATAATACAGACAATGCTATACACTCATATACAAAATACAGAGTTGGAACAAAATACAGAATCAGTACAAAGTACAGAATTGGTAATTACAGTGACAAAACATACACTATGAAATACATACATTCATTGACATATGACTATGGTAGGGATTAGATTGTGAGCCGCCTAAGGGACAGTTAGGTGACAAGACAATATACTCTACTAAAGAATATTAATGACATTTGAGAGCTGTACTTACTAATGGATGAAATGGTGTTTTTTTTAAATCTGAACCCATGATAGTGATTCAAAGCACTGAAAGCAAAGGCTCAACATATTCGTTTAGATCCCCCCATTCCTTTACATTGTAAGCTCGCAAGGGCAGGGCTCCCTCGCCTTTTGTGTCTTGGAATTTGTTACACATTTATTCATATTAATATCCTAGTCTAGGGCCAATTTAGGGGAAACCAATTAAACTGTTTTTGGGATGTGGGAGGAAACTGCAGACACGGGGAGAACATACAAACTCTGTGCAGATAGTGGCCTTGCTGGCCTTCGAACCAGGGACCCAGCGCTGCAAGGCGAGAGTGGTAACCACTACGCCACCATGCTGCCCAAATGTTGCATTATACAGGATCTTATCAAAAAATTAGCATATTGTGACAAAGTTCATTATTTTCTGTAGTGTACTGATAAACATTAGACTTTCATATATTTTAGATTCATTACACACAACTGAAGTAGTTCAAGCCTTTTATTGTTTTAATATTGATGATTTTGGCATACAGCTCATGAAAACCCCAAATTCCTATCTCAAAAAATTAGCATATTTCATCCGACCAATAAAAGAAAAGTGTTTTTAAAACAAAAAAAGTCAACCTTCAAATAATTATGTTCAGTTATGCACTCAATACTTGGTCGGGAATCCTTTTGCAGAAATGACTGCTTCAATGCGGCGTGAAAATGGTCTCAAGTGAAATCTCAATGTGTTAATAAAAATAAAGGCATTCTAACAACTGATCTACACTACACGCCTAGAATGGCTTAGAAAAATCACTTCTAAAAGCGCTGAGCCTTTGCGATTACACTAGTGCTTTAAGTTGTGCACCGGCCTTAAGACTGGCAGCCCCATATGGTGTAGTAATTAGTGACTGGCAAGGGGATATAAGGAACAAGGGCAGAGACACACTGCAGAGCGATTTTCGATCCGATTTTGTTTTTAAAAACACACTCCCATTGATTTGCATTCAAATGGTAGCAACATTGCAGTTTACGATTTTTCAAAAATGTTGCTGTGATTTTAATGCAAAGTCAAATCACTAATTACAAGCTCTTATTTGCAAAAATAATAGTAAAATACCTTCCAGACATACATATTAAACAAAAACATCCCTAAGGTAACTATTTTGTATTTTTTTAATTACTCTTCTTGGGGCAGTATATCTGTGCCCTGCAGGACTTCATGTTATGTCCCAGAGCGTAGATACTTGTCATCTGCAGTTTATACACGCCAGTTAGAGCTCAGATTGGTGAATGGGAACATGCGTTCCCAAAGCCGATTAAAGTGCCTAAATCATGAATGATTAGTGCTGTAATGAACAGCACTAATCATTTAATGAAAGTCAGTAAAATGAAAGTCAGGGACATTATTTAATCGTTGTATTAGCAAAGACACATAGGCAAATACAATTTGTGTGTTTTAACCACAGTAGCACGTTTTATATTAATACTATTATGGCTGAAAACAAGAAGAGAAATAATTTTTTTTCATTTTTTTCTCATTATTCCCATTAAGATGCATTTAGAAGAAAATAAAAATAACGCTTAGCAAAAAGTACCACCCAAAGAAAGCCTAATTGGTGGCAAAATAAACAAGATATAGATCATTTTGGTGTGATAAGTAGTGATTAATGATGAATGAATGAGAGTAGCGCTGAAATGTGAAAATTGCTCAGATCCTTAAAGGGAACACCACCTGTAGTGGTCAAGTGGTTAAACGTTGTAATAGGTGGGACAAACGGGCAAATAAAATGTGTGGATTTTATCCACAGTAGCATATTTTATTTACAACTATAATGGCTAAAAAGCGAGACAGAATTATTTTTATTTTTTTCTTCTTATTCCCTTTAAAATGCATCACCCCTTATGCTGGGAATATATGGGTCGTTTTTGAGCCAGATAGATGGCTCAATAGATAATTTCTGACATGTCCATTCTCCCGCTCAATTGTTCCACCGCTTGATTTGTGACAGCAGTGAATAGAAAAAAATAAGAAAAACGAGTGGAAGATGAGAGAATCGACTGCAGAATCGAGCGGTAAAACGATCGAACGGGAGAATCGAGCAGCAAAATCGAGCCGTGTATGCCCAGCATTAGTGGTGAAGTTTTAAATTCTGCCATTTTTCTTTTTAAATTCTTGTTTACAAGTGCTTTATTTTGGTAACTATGGATGGGGGGGGGGGTCGGTGGGGGTTAATAACTAATGGGGAGTTAATTTTCAAATTTTTTTACATGCATTGTTGTCCACAACCTGTTGCCTGTGTACTGAACAGTACAAAGGAAGTACTGTGTATGTGTGTTTTTTTTTGGTAAATGACCACAGGCATCTCGCTGATGCCAGTGATCATTCACTACGGACACTTTGATCAGCTTTGGGAAACATGTTCCCATGCACTGATCATGGACCGGCGGGGCGGCAACAGGTAGCACGCTGGAACGATCAACCATGCCGAGCGCAAACAAGCTGAGAATATCTACGCTCCTAATCCACAAGTGAAGTTTTCAGGGGTGTAGATATGCTTAACATCTGTGAGTTAAGCATTTTCTTGCGGTTTGTAGTCAGACGCGTTATCCATTGCGCGACTTTTGCGGTTTGTAAATTAAGTATTTTATATTTTTGTGATGCCTCCCCTTTATCGCTCTGACATGGCTGCTGTTTACACTTCAGAGTTAGAATTTTAACCTTTCAGTTGAAAATAAGAATATGATACTTCAGGAAAGTGATATTTACCATTTCACAATTTTCTTTTTTTTTTTTTCCAGTTCAGGTTTGCTTCAGTCAGGTCAGTAATGACAACCCCTATATTTTTCTTAGTAGTGGTTCACTTTATCACGGTTAGTATGTTAAGAAAAACCCAATAAACAGCTGAAGCCAATGTAGTGACTTCATTAGATCACAACTAACTAACTTAATAAAATGCTTCACAATAATAATCTTATTTAATTTTTGTAGTTAAAAAAAAAAAAACAGTAACATTTATATTCTTACGTAATTACACATTAAATCGAATATGTGTTTTTAAGCATATTTCTTTTAAATTTAATGGTGTACATTCAGAACTAATTTAAATACTAAAATGATTATGTATATGAAATCCAGCTTTACAAACTACCCCAAATAGTAATGTTTAGTGAGTGGAAGAGAGTATCACTTTTACTGTTGCAGCGAACAAGTGTTTAACATTACAAGGGCAAAGGACTTGGTGACTAGAGACAGGTCCGGGACAAGGTTCTCCAGCACCAGAGGCAGAGATTCCAAAGAAATAACAATAGACTGTTGTACATTACTATTGTTTTATTTATCATTGACACAAGTAGAAAGAAGGAGAGGATCTGCACAATGTCAAACAAATTGTACTTTTTATTAATGGATGGATCCAAAACAAAGAACACAGTTGCACATAGTGGACATGTTTTGGACCAACCTGGGTTGATGACTCCAAGCATACATACAGGCCCGTTTCTTGGGCCGTGCGGGGCGTGCCGCCGCCGGGGGCACTGTTGGGAGGAGGGCGCTGTTATGGAGGGGGGAGCCAGAGCCGCGGGGAGGGCTCTCCATTTCTCTCCTCTCCCGGGTCGCCCTCCGTGCTCCCCCCTCCAGACTGCAGAGTAATGCGCAGGGAGCGCTGAATACAACATACCTCCCTGCGTTCCAAGCGATGCTCTCTCGCCGCCGGTCTCTTCCTCTCTGCCTATACGATGATACACACGCTGCTTCCTGTTAGCCGGAACCAGCGTGTGTATCATCGTATAGGCAGAGAGGGAGAGACCGGCGGCGAGAGGGCAGCGCTTGGAACGCAGGGAGGTATGTTGTATACAGCGCTCCCTGCGCATTACTCTGCAGTCTGGAGGGGGGAGCACGGAGGGCAGCCCGGGAGAGGAGGGAGAGGTCGGGCTGCCCTCCCCGCGGCTCCGGCTCCCCCCTCCATTATAGGGGGAAAGCTACCTACCTAACCTATACTGGGGGGCATCTACCTAATCTAATTTACGCTGGGGGGCAGCTACCTATCTAACCTATACTGAGGGGCACCTACCTAATCTAACCTACACTGGGGGGCACCTACCTAATCTAACCTACACTGGGGGGTAGCTACCTATCTAACCTACACTGGGGGGCAGCTACCTACTCTAACCTACACTGAGGGGCAGCTACCTATCTATGTTGTACAGGACCAGGGACTCTCATAAGTAAAGACATCCTCCTGCTCTGCATCTCTTTTCCCAGTATACGCCCCATAATTCTCAGTTACTTTGACCTTCCTCTTCTATGAACAACCACTTCCCTTCTTCTTCCTGACATTTGCCTCTTTGTCTCCATTCTCCTGCTATGAGCCTCCACCTGCCCGCTCTTCCTGTTCTGTGACCGCACACCCTCTACTCCCATGTCCTCTTCCCCATCCACCATTCCTGTGACTCACACCTTCTATGGTCATATATGGTTTTAAACTACCATGTCCTTTTTTTATTCTAGCTTTGTGACTCCCAATCCCAACATTTTCAATTGTTCAGCTGTTTAATGTGTTTAATGGCTCTATATGACCCACCTTCTCCATTCTTCTTGTAGCTTATTGCCCTCCTTTCCTGGTCTACCGCTTTTACTTTTTCTCTTCTCCATTTTCTCCCAGCTGCTCTAATGCTGGGATTACACGATACGTCTTTTGCATTCAATTCGGCACGCAATCTATTAACCATTCGATTTACTGATCGATTCTCTTATCTTCCACTCGTTTTGCTTATCTTTTTTCCATTGACTTCTATAAGAAATCGAGCGGAAACAAATGGAGCAGAACATCGGACATGTCGGAATTTTATCATCGAAGGCATCTATCGGAACGATTCTTACAAAAAAACGTATTGTGTAATCCCAGCATAAGACTTCACCTCTCGTCTTTCTCCTACTCTGTGACACCAACCTTCTCTATTCTCCCCTCCACTGTACCTTATCTGTTCCTCTTCCCACTCTGTGACCCCAGCCTTCTCTATTCCTCCCTCCACTTTGTGCCCCTGTACCTTATCTGTTCTCCGTTCTCTTGGATTCCACCTTCTCTATTCCTCCCTCCACTTTGTGCCCCTATAACTTATCTGTTCCTCTTCCCACTCTGTGACCCCAGCCTTCTCTATTCCTCCCTCCACTTTGTGCCCCTGTACCTTATCTGTTCCTCTTCCCACTCTGTGACCCCAGCCTTCTCCATTCCTCCCTCCACTTTGTGCCCCTATACCTTATCTGTTCCTCTTCCCACTCTGTGACCCTAACCTTCTCTATTCCTCCCTCCACTTTGTGCCCCTGTACCTTATCTGTTCTCCGTTCTCTTGGATTCCACCTTCTCTATTCCTCCCTCCACTTTGTGCCCCTGTACCTTATCTGTTCTCCATTCTCTTGGATTCCACCTTCTCTATTCCTCCATCCACTTTTTCCTACTGTCACTTATCTGTTCCACTTCTCACAGACCCCCACCTTTTCTTTTGTCTACTTTTTTCACCTGTGCTAAAATTTTTCTTTTTCTAGTCAAATGCTCTGTTCCTACTCTTACTCTGTGTATCTATCCTCATACTTCTTTGTGTCCCAACTCAATCTTCATTCTACCCTTTGCATGGGCTTTCCCCATCTTAAAGGAGAACTGTAGTGAAAGGTATATGGAGGCTACCATATTGATTTCCTTTTAAGCAATACCAGTTACCTGGCTATCCTGCAGATCCTCTGCCTCCAATACTTTTAGCCCTAGACCCTGAACAAGCATGCAGCAGATCAGGTGTTTCTGACATTTTTGTAAGATCTGACAAGATTAGCTGCATGCTTGTTTCTGGTGTGATTCACACTACTGCAGCCAAATAGATCAGCAGGGCTGCCAGGCAACTGGTATAGCTTAAAAGGAAATCAATATGGCAGCCTCCATATACCTCTCACTACAGTTCTCCTTTAAATGTTCCTCCTTCACCCACACTTAGTCTTCCCGGTCTCTCGGTTTCATTTTCTAATCTACACCTCCTCTGTTCCTCCTCCAATTTCTCGTCCATGACTTGATGCCCACTGTTCTATAGATGTTATAATTTCATGTCTGAGTGATTTTTGTCACTTTGTAGGTGTTTTGTATTGTTATTTTAGTCCATAAGAGTTTACAGTCCAGGTAACACTTCAGAGGCCCACATGGTAACGCTACAGTTGCTGTCATGCTTTTTAGACTGCAGCACGATTATTATAACAATTATGCCTTACATTCTTAATTAATCCCACAAAATGTTAACATGGCTACTTACCCACATACACAGATAATTTAGCTGGGCTGAAAGACTTTGTGCTGCTGTCACGGCTGAAACCGATTGCGGGATATTCAAACCCCGCCCCCAAAATTACCGTATTCATTTATGAACAATAACACACTGCCAAGGACTGTAAATTCAGCATTCTTAACAAATTTTCAGCTTAACGTCTATTTCTTTTGTTTCCTTTGAATGGTAAAACAATCATGGATTTTGTTGCATATTTATATATTTACATATAAATGCCTGAAGCAGCCGTAGAGAGAGCTGCAGTCATTACCCTTTAATTTTAATGGCATGCGAGGCTTAAATATTTTTACACCAATATTTTCCAAAGCCCCCGGCATATTATGAGATTTTTAAGACAAGCTGTGTAATTAAAATACAAAATCTGGCTTGTGCAATAAAAATGACATCGGACTACGTGCAGCCCAATCTTGCCTGTATTACTGCTCAAAAGGAAATTGACATTAAAATCAGCCCACCGGGTGGCTTATTCAGTCCACATGGAAATTATGACTGTATTGTTATTGGTGTCTTTTTTGTAGATTTAAATGAAAAGATCCCAAAGAGTCTCACTTAATACCCCCTCCTTTGTATGGATGTTGGATTCCGAATAGTTACATTGTTAATGAGTCCTGAAATTTTTTTTATATATTTTTTTTCCCCCTTGGTTGAAAAGGAAGTGACATCCAGGGGCTTTGAACAAAGCGTTTGATCGGGATAAAAAGTAAAAAGGCAATTTGTAAAATTATATATGTTTTTCGAGACTGAGGAAAAGAAGGCCTGGGCTTTACAACATGTTGCTATTTCTGCTTGGTGTTAATTGGCTCTATGACAACATAATGAACAGGTTTGCAGTTCGGTAAAGCCACTGCTGAATATTAGAAGAATGTTTATTGTGCCGAGTACATTATGAAAAGTTTGTATTTAGCAGGAGGGGGAACAAAAAGGCACTATTCCAGGCAGAGATGACCATGTGGGGGTTTTCCAGATTGAAATTTAACAAAGACATGCAATGATAACAGAAACTGGAGCTGGAAGTAATGTGATGCAAAAAAATAAAAAAGCAAATAAGGGTACAAAACATAACAGTGAATGGCTGTCCATTGAATGATGTTGATGTTTAGTTTAGGTTCAAAAGACGTGTATTAGCTCTTAGCAAAAAGGGAAGATATGGAAAAAAAAGTAGGAAAAATTTGAACTGATAAACAGAAATTAAGTTGCAGTAACGTTTCTCTCAGTGATGACTGGGGGTCTTGTTGTGCTTTAGAGGGCCCTTTTTTAAGTGGGCTTAACCCAGGCCTTTTAACACTGAAAATCGCCAGGTGTAAAAAATAGCCACAGCTTTGTTTTTTTCCCCTACCATAGGTCTAAAACTAATTTACTACCTTGATTTCTAATGGTTAAGCCGATTCACATATTGTGAGGGGCTTTAATGTCCCCTCTAAGAGACGGAAAGCCTTCCTGTGTTATCTTCGTCACAAACCAGATATCTTAGCTATTCAGGAGACTCATTTTATGACAACCTCGTTTCCTACATTTTTCCATGCCTGATACAAGAGGGTATTCCTGGCTTCCTCTCCATCTTGGAAAATCCAGGGGGTAGCTATTTTGTTCCATAATGCCTGTCCGATACAAATTGATTAAACAATTGCAGATGGTTCAGGAAAGTTTCTGATTCTCAAGGGCACCCTACATTCAGAAGCTGTTTGCATTGTTTATTTATATGCTCACCCGACAAAACCACTCAAACATTTCTTAGCTTGTGCTCAGGAATGACTTAAAGAGAACCCGAGGTGTGTTTAAAGAATGTTATCTGCATACAGAGGCTGGATCTGCGTATACAGCCCAGCCTCTGTTGCTATCCCAAACCCCACTAAGGTCCCCCTGCACTCTGCAATCCCTCATAAATCACAGCCATGCTGTGAGGCTGTTTACATCTGTAGTGTCAGTCTCAGCTGCTTCCCCGCCTCCTGCATAGCTCCGGTCCCTGCCCCCGTCCCTTCCCTCCAATCAGCAGGGAGGGAAGGGAAGCAGGCGGGGACTGGAGTTCTGCAGGAGGCGGGGAGAGCAGCAGACTGACACTACAGAGATAAACACAGCCAGCTCTGACAAGCTGTTTGTCAGCAGCGTGGCTGTGATTTATGAGGGATTGCAGAGTGCAGGGGGACCTTAGGGGGGTTTGGGATAGCAACAGAGGCTGGGCTGTATAGGCAGAACCAGCCTCTGTATGCAGATAATATTCTTCAAACCCACCTCGGGTTCTCTTTAAGTTACAATATAGGACTTTATATTGGTGTAGGGATTTTAATATGTTGTTCAATTCCATGCTGGATTTTTTCCAGTGTGGCTCTTGACATATTGACAAAAGGTATGAGGTCTAAGCTTAATCATTATGTCCAACTTCTTGCCTTGACAGATACTTGGAGGGAATTCAATGGACCAGCCAGGGGTTTTACTTATTATTCCCCCCAGCACAGAAATAATTAACACTGTGTACAAATTGTTTAAACATCTGTAATACCTGGCATACTTGTATAATTTCTTCTCTTCCTTGTTACTATCACTATGTTCCCTATATGCACCGTGGGTTTGTCATGAAAAGTAATTTTGTTGTGTTACACAATGACAATAAAGTGAATTGAATTGAATACACTCTCGTATTGATGACACCTAATCTGATTTTTGCTCGCCATGTCCCAGTCTCCTGTTCTGACCATGACGTAGTTATAGCTTCTTTTGAGGACACCACCTCCATCCACTTTCATGGGTTTTGAGACTGAAAGAAGCACTCTTATATGATGCTTCCAATTTGGCAAGCATTTCATGCCATCTTACCAATTATTTTAGGCTGAACAAATCACAGGAGAGTAGAACGGAGGTCTTGTGGTGTTGCTCATAATGCCCCGGTCAGGGGTGAGCTGATTAAATTGGCCGTTGGGCAATGACGCAAGTGCACGGAAATCCAGTTTAACCCATAAACCTTTCCAATTAAATAGGGAGTTTGTCTTTTCCTTTTCCCTAATTGAGAAAACTAAGCTCTGATACCAAACTTCAGTTAGATATTATTTTATCAAATATGTCGGAGAAACAACATAAGTGGACCAGATCCCAGACTGATAAATAAAACTTTTCATTTGTTCAATCATAAACTCTATAATCCCTCCCATATAGTGTCGGAAGAGTAGGCCTCCTTGTTTGTTCCTTCTATTTCTCTCCCATGTTTGGCTGATTAGTCCAGGAAACAATTCAATGCAGAAATTACCAGTGAAGAGATCCTGGGTGCTATAAAACACCTGAAAGCAGGAAAGACCCCTGGGCCTGATGGTTGTTCGAGTGCCTATTATAAGTAATTTAAATATATTCTGATCACATACTTAGAGAAGCCATATTGCCAGAAAATTATCGCTCTGTGTCACTTCTGAATCTTGACTATAAACTGTTGACATCTATTTTGGTGGCCAGGGTGAATGTTTTTTTGCAGGAGCTGATTCACAGGGATCAAGTCGGGTTTATCCCTTCGCGCCGGGCACCAGATAATGTACGCAAATTGATTATTATTATTTCCCATGCTCGCCTTCACTCTAGCAAATTAGCTGTGGTTGCCGTTGACATTGAAAAGACATTTGACAGCCTCCAATTGCCTTATATGCTGGATGCTTTAAAACATTTTTGGATATTTGGTGACTTTCTATCAGACATATGTGTTCTTTATTCTTCCTCATCGGCCATCTCAAAATTGCCAACCCCCAATCCTGTGCCTTTTACTATTACAAGAAAAATGAGGCAGGGCTGCCCTTTTCCCTTTGTCTCTGGCAATTTTTGCCCTAGCTATTGAGCCATTGGCAGTCGATGTGAAAAGAAATAAACTACACGATGAGACCTCTCCAATTGGTGCCAAAAACAGTAGAAATCTTTATTTACTCAGCTGAGGACTTTTTCATGTGCCAGCATACAGAAACCGCAACTAACACAGTTTTGCTTAGCCAGAAAAAGTGATTACTCCTCTGTGTGCTCCATCTTTTATACCCCAGTTAATATGTTAACATATTCCTCCCTCCAGGCAGTCTGTCATTGTATGAATCCAATCAGCCTCAAATTAAGGTGACTTAGACCTCCTTGATAGGCGGGATCGCCTGTGCCCTTCAAAAGACTTCCTGTAAAGTTAACTTCCACTTTAGTGAAATGACGTCAAAAGTCAGAAGAGTTTTGTTTCTTTCAAAGTGATTCCCAAGGATATGCCCGCCCTCAGAATCTGGTTCAAACTGCATTTCCAAAAGATTCTTGATCTGTGTCCTCTAGAACAGAAAGGAGGGGGGGTCGTCCTAAAATAGAAACACTTGAAAACAGTAACTGTATTCTCCATACACATTAATTTTGGTTACATTGTGTAATTCCTAAAACAATACTATAATCATATTCTTAAAGTGTCACTCTAGCACACTAGTCTGATTACATTAATGTGGTCCTTATAGCCATATGGGGAATATAAAGAATACACACACAATTGATTATAAAATCTTCATTAATTCTTTCCACATCCTGCTTTGGAAAAGCTCTGAAGTTTGGGTGTTTACATTTGGGGGACCAGAGTTATAAGGTATCACTTTTTGCCAGCGATTTGGCCCTTACTATCACTGAGCCCCACTCTACTCTTTCCTCCTTGTTTTCTTTTATGGACAAGTTTAGGGAGGTATCAAGCTTACGCTTGAATTTGTCTAAATCCGAAATTCTCTGCTGTATTTTTCCAGAACACCAAGCTAAGTTTCTAGCCACGCTTTTTGGGCTCGAATATTGTCAGAACTATTTTAAATAACTGGGTGTTAAAATAGCAGGGACCTATTCTGATCTATTTAATTATACAACTATGATTTCCTAGTTGCAGGCTTTATTGAAAGGATGGTATCAACACTAGATCTCTTGTCTAAGGAGGATTAATTTGGTCCGTATGAGTCTTCTTCCCAAAATTCTGTACCTTTTCAGGACCTTACCTGTGAGGGTCCAGAAATCGGATCTCAATGCGCTCCAAATGGAGGTTTTTAAATTTGTGTGGGCTGGACGAAGGTCAGGAGTTCTCAGATCTGTAATGTACCAATTTTGTTCTAATGGTGGATTATGTCTTCTGAATCTCTTTGGTCATTATAAGGCCGCTCAATTGGCACAGATTGCCCCATCTTTGCAGGAGATCCTGCACCCCTTTGGGTTTCTATGGTAACTTCCCAGTGCCAGCCTTATAGTCTCCAATTTCTGATTTGGTCCTTGCTGCCTAAGGTTCCAGAGAGTAGAAACTTTCTCCTTTCAACCCAATTGTCTCAATTTGTGGAAAAAAATATCAGGCTTCCTATCGAACGTCACTGATTGGCAATCCTGATTTTCTTCCGGGATGTCTTCAGGACTTCACTTCTACACTCCATGTTTATGTTTCAGGGTCCAGATTGCTTTGGAGTTCTGAGGCCCTTGAAAATTTTTCGTTAACTGTTGATCTTTCTTTTCAGGTTAATCAAATCCTGCATTTCTTTTGCTCCATTGTCCCTAACATATACTCTATTTCCCCTTCCTTTTTTGACAGTTAGTGTCATTCATGGTCTTTAGGGGAGGGGGTCTCATATATTTACTCTACAATCATTTGGTTTTTACCCTCCAAACTGTGAGAAAGCGCAAAGGAGCCGCCGCCATGAGTCAGCGGCGGGCGGCTCCTTCAGCGCACAGCGGGCATCCGCACGGAGAGGCAGCCGCCTCCTCGCATCATGAGGCGGCTGCCTCCGTGCATCAGAGTGTGGAGCGTGAGGAAACCGCCGCGTTGGACGCGGCGGTTGGTACGTGGCTCCCCGCTGCGGAGACTCCGCAGAGCGGGGCTGGGCTGGCTGGGACGCATAGTCCCTCAAGTTTCAGAGTGACGCGCGCGCGCGCACTCAGACTAAATTTATGACTCTTAGGGGAGAGTCAGCTGACCAGGCAGGTCAGCTGACCATAGCTCCACTCCCCATTGGTCAGCAATCAGGGAGGTGCTGGGGGACACTTAAGTGTATATATACTGCCGGCTGTTCATTCTTCTGGTGTCTGGCGTTGCGTTCACATACGTGGGAGCACCCAGATCCGTTAGTCAGATCCGTTAGTGTGCCGGGACCAGCAGGAGCTGTAATCCTACACTAAGTTAGATTGTTGATAGCTTAAAGTACTAGTTTGATTGTGATTATATGTTATGACCTTTGCCTGCCTCGACTATTCCTCCGAACTCTGACCTTGTACCTCGTTATTTCTGATACTTGTTGCCGAACCCTGCCTGTACCTTGACTCCGCCTCTGCCTCCTGATTTTGTACCCTGATATTTCTGATACCTGTTGCCGAACCCTGCCTGTACCTTGACTCCGCCTCTGCCTCCTGATTTTGTACCCTGATATTTCTGATACCTGTTGCCGAACCCTGCCTGTACCTTGACTCCGCCTTGCCTACTGTATCTGTACCTATCTGTCCGTGTATTTACGACTTGGCTTGCCCGACCTCGAGAACCGACCTCACGATTGGAGGCGGTTCCTAGTCCCGTTAGTGACACTTGCGCCTGAGTGTCATTTTCGGACTTTCCTTCCTACTGTCAGTCTGACTCCTCCCGTCTCGGAGAGCTCAGACCTGTGGAAGGAATCTGTGCAGTTCTCCTTGCTGCACTGAGGCTTGTCCTCTGTATTACTGTTGCACCAATCACAACACTCTACACAGGTGACCAGAGGTTAGTTAGTATATTGGATTATCGGTGATACTGCAGATCACATATAATCTGATATACGTCTGTATTTCCCGTGATACTGCAGTTCACCGGTAATCAGACCTCTCTGTGCTTCACCGAGCGTTACACAAACTTGATAAGACTCAAGAATACTGAACAGCTGAATTTGCTCTCTCTTTGGATCAGGAGGATTGGTCTGATTGTTTCTCCACTCTTGCCAAGGGGAGCATTTTCTACTCTCTGATTGAAACTAATATTAAAATATTTCATAGGGCGTATTTCGCCTATTTTAATTTATAGTTTAGAGGGTGTAAGGGAGTGGGGACATTCTCTCATATGTGGTGGACCTGCCCTCTGATATCACATTTTTGGAATAATGTAGTTTCACTAATTACTAAAGTGATGGATTGCAAGATCGATAAGGACCCTGCTATTCTATTGCTGGGTCAAAAGTTGTCCTCGACTAAACGCCCGACCCATCGTTTAATTTAATTTATAGCTATTGGGGCGAAGGTTTATTTAATTTCGCAGTGGAAATCATCTTCTCTTTCCCTGAACCCGGTGATTAAAAGGATTCACCAGACTATAATTTATGAGAGAATATTGACCATGACAGGTTGGTTCATTTTCAAACAAAAACTTGGGATCCCTGGATCCAGTATGCAGATAATGTGGGTCTGAGGTACTCTATTTTAGCTGACCTCCCGTCCAGATCTATGGTAAGATTCCATAGCAGGGTCCAATTCCCTTTTACTTATTTACTTTATTAGGATTATGAGACAGAGTGCTTAGTACTTATTTTTGATAATGCACAGTACATTGGTATGTTTATTTGCCTATTTGTCACCTGTTTTTTACGACGATTGGTGGTCATCCTGATGAGGCCGAGAGGATCCTGGTTCAGGATGATGTTCCACCTCTTTTTCTCTGAGTTTTTTATACTATTGTTTTTCTTTGTTTTGGTTAAGGATATCTCCCTGCGTAAGATTTGCATAATTTTCTGTAGTATAATATTACTGAGCCTTTTTCCACTTTTCTCTAAATGGACTATTATTTATATGTCTACCTAAGATGTAATAGTCTCTTTTGCACTAATTTTGTATTGAGCTGATATTATTGTTTTATGTTATATCATGCTATCCTGGTGTTTTCTTCATCTTTTATGCTTTTATTCAAGTAAACTTATTGAAACTAAAACTAATTTACAGTATTGCACAAAAGTGAGTACATTACTCACATTTTAGTAAATATTTTATTATAGATCATTTTTATTGGACAAAACTGAGTAAATGACACCTTCACAAAATGTAAAGCAGTCAGTATACAGCTAGTATAACAGTGTAAATACTTTAATGTACAGAAAATGGTATCTATCTACCAATACGGAGAGAGATATAGTCTTCAAACGAACAAAATTAAGCCAAAAAATACAGTACTTTAAAATATTTAATCAACAGCTGAAGAGCCAAAAAAAAGGGTAGAAATAATAATAACATTAGCCGTAAACCTGTAAGAATTAGCAGATGCACGAAACAGTTTTTTTTACTAAAAATAGGATGTGTGGCCTTTAAATACTTAAATCTGAAACGAGAGGGATACGGAGGCTGCCAAATGTATTTCCTTTTAAGCAATACCAGTTGCCTGGCTATCCTGGTGATCCCCTGCCTTTAATACTTTTAGCCATAGACCCTGAACAAGTATGCAGCACATCTGGTGTTTCCGACATTCTCAGATCTGACAAGATTAGCTGCATGCTTGTGTCTGATGTTATTCAGACATTACTGCAGCCAAATAGATCAACAGGGCTGACAGGCAACTAGTATTGTTTAAATGGAAATAAATATGGCAGCCTCCATATTTTTCTCACTTCATTTGTCCTTTAAAGAGGTTACCATGGCTTGAGAATGGGGTACTTCAGTAAACAAGATAAAGAATAACCACTTTAAAGGACATCCGAGGTGAAAATAAACTGTTGAGAAAACAATTGTATCTATCCTCCTCCTCCTAAAAATGATTTTCCACAGTTTTATTTTATATTTAAATCTAGTTTTTAAGTTTTTACTATTTAATTGTATCTGCTCAATGACACCTTCATTGAAGTATGCCAGGGTTCAAATCTATTAATTATTGAACCTTTTTATCTCTTTCCTGCTCTCAGAAACCATTTACTGACAGGAAAGTGTTTTATGGCTGTAATTACTCATCAGTGAGGGTTATGCTGACCCAGTCCTCCCCAGACAGAAACTGTCATTTGCATACCTGTTTAACTCTTTCAGGCAGAGAAAGAAAAAAAAGGAACACAGCTTAGTTATTTGTGTGCTTGGCACTGTACATACACATGTCTATCTCATCATGTCACATGTCACCTCGGTTGTCCTATAAGGTTTGCAGAGGGTGGCTCAGCTGGGAAAGACATGTCAACCTTGTGTGATATATAGGAATAGCGCTGCCTAGGAGAACTCATGGAGAAGCATGTGATCAGTTTGTATTTATGTAAGTTTTTATTGGAATTTTTCAAACAAATCGAATAGCACATAAAAAAATATCAACATGAGGGGGCGCATGCGCGGCACCAGCGTGACTAGATGCGTGTGTGCTGAGCTCCGTGCCTGATCGGGGGAAAAACGGTGCCCATCGGCTAATTAAGCTACGCAAACGTGCTTCCAAAGCCAGCTACTGCTTCTGGGACATGTCCACCCGCAGACGGACTAAAAAGAACAAAGATACAGCTAGCCTAAGTGGTTCCCTACCGGACTTATTCTCACGGAGCCAAAAGAAGAAGGCCTCAAAGATGGCGGATGCGGCCTCCACCTCCTCCTCGCAACCACCGAGCCCCTCCCCGGGGAGCTCGCCACAGAGTGCCCAGGCTTCTCCACCTCCACCAACCAAACAAGATCACTCTGCCCTCCTAAACTCCATCCACAAGATCCTAAAAAAGGAACTGGACTCGGCTGTCACGAGCATCAATACACAGATCCGAGACATAGGGGACAGAGTTCACGCGGTGGAGGCAAGGCTGGACAACTATGCCGACGCCCTAAAGGAGGATAAGAGACGGCTGGACGCCCAAGATACGAGAATGGATCAAATGGAAGCAAGGCAGGAGGATCAGGAAAATAGAGCCCGCCGCTCAAACATCCGAATGAGAGGGCTACCAGAGTCGTTCACAGACCTGAAGGCCGTCGCGACTAACCTGTTCGCGGCCCTGATCCCGCAAATTGACCACTCTCTACTGCGTATGGACAGAATCCATCGAGCGCTTGGTAAGCCCCGCAACCCTGATCTACCGCGGGACGTGGTTCTAAAATTTCATTACCATGAAACCAAAGAGCAGATCATGGCGGCAGCTCGTAACCTCTCCCCGCTGCCCGGAGTCCCTTCCTCAGTTCAACTGTATGCGGACCTCTCTCCATTGACTTTGCAGAAGAGGCGACTTCTGAAGCCGATTGCACAAGCCCTAATAACAAACGACATCAGGTATAAGTGGGGCTTTCCGTGTTCCTTACAATTCACCCTACAAGGAAACATTTG
This sequence comes from Hyperolius riggenbachi, assembly GCF_040937935.1. NCBI lineage: Eukaryota > Metazoa > Chordata > Amphibia > Anura > Hyperoliidae > Hyperolius > Hyperolius riggenbachi. The sequence continues at coordinate 252,235,375 of NC_090652.1, forward strand.
CAAGATCACCTCTCCAGAAGAAGGTAAAAGGACCCTGGAAGCTGCGGGCATACAAATTAACACTGCTGCACCACCATCAACGCTCACCCCTGAACCGCAACGTCCGGAGAGAGAGTGGCAACCAGTCGGCAGAAGATCAGCATCTACTCCTTCATCCTCCCCTAGATAAGTACTATCTTAAAATATTGCCAAACTGTCCTCTTTTTCTTCCTGCTCTTATGCCACTTTAATAAGCTTGTGACACTCTCGTGGGCCTACGTTGCTTATGATGGAGAACTCATAACTTGTAACATACAAGTTCTACCACTGTGAACCTACCTGTCTTCATTGCTTAACCCGTCTTTCTGTAAGGATGCAGTGTATGCCACGAAGACAAGGCGATCTGAACTCTTCTTTATTTCCATGGCATACGCGCTCCTTTTCCGCACCCTGTACACGGAAAGATCTTGGGACCTGTCCGCGCACTTATTACAGGCACTTTACTGCTTCATTTTATTTCTACAGCATGAAACATCTATATGCTCTGGGCCTTAACCAATGATTTAAAAACGCTCTTGCTCTGGGCTTTATGCATAACGCGGAACTGCATAGCAATGCATAGAGGGCTGCGCCCTGTGCTGTCAATCAACTTTGCTTGATCTGGAGCCCACCATGTGCTGGGGGGCACCAATTTCAAGCCTCATTTGAAAACCTAAGATTAACTCTAGCACAGAAGGTCACGCCTTATGCTTTCCATTGATGCAATCCCAATTACAAATGCGTAATTACTACCAAGTTTCGTATACCATGTTGTATTGTTATACTTATATGCTTTCTTAACAAGGTTGCGCACACATGACCATATATTTACTCTGCCTGTTTAGACAACACCGGGCAAGACTTACTCTTGGGCACCTAGTTACCCTATACAGTACCTATAGAATTGTGAAACATACTCCAGCTCCCAGCAGGTCCTCCCTAACTTACCTACCTCGCTCCCTGGACCCCCCCAGGGGGAAAGACCCTGTAGTTGAACACAATGGTAGTCCCCTATCTTTTCTCATTAGAATAACGCAACAATGCCCATGCTATAACACCCACAAGTTAAGACCTCATTCCTATGGCTAAATGTCCTCTAGCTAGTTTGCCGCAAACATATGAATCGTCCCCCCGTGCGGGCCTGCAATGCTGTCCCCCCGCAGATAGCAGTCTTGGAGGGAGGCATTTTGATCCCTTCCACCTACACTGCTGTTGTCCTCAAGGACATGAATGATTGTTACTTTTTAGTTGTTAATTTACGGTTAATCTGCTGTGAATATGTTTATTTTGTTTTTTACACCCGTGCCATATATGAACCGCTGAGTGTGCCTCTGCAACGTCCAGTTAACTACTTTTTATGGAATCCTTAAAATTGATCTCATTTAACATTAGAGGCCTCAACTCACCTGTTAAGAGGAGGAAAACCTTTGTAGCCCTGCTTCGACATCAGCCTGATATCATTTGTCTCCAGGAGACCCATTTTACTGCTAATTCATGCCCTAAATATTTTCATAAGCTATATAATACGATCTATCACGCTCATGCTTCCAAAAAACATAGAGGAGTCATGATTTTAATTAAAAATACCCTACCCTTGACGGTCAATCAGGTGGATGTCGACCCAGATGGCTGTTACCTTATCTTGAAGGGTTTGCTTGGGGATAAGACTCTGTACTTAATAAATTGCTATGCTCCTCCAGACAGAGCTTTTCAGACCTTTAGTGACATTCAGGAAACCCTCGATATCGGTCCAAACACTATGTTTGTATGGTGTGGCGACTTCAATTTGACCTTAAATGATACACTAGATAAATCTAAGCCCACTCCAGACAAACTCACTAAGTCACAGAGGGAATCTCTTCGGATGATGCTAGAAAACAACTTTTTGATAGATGTTTGGAGAGAGCTTTATGGAGATAAGAAGGGTTACACTCACTTTTCCGATGTACATCATACATACGCGAAAATAGACCATGTCCTGGTCACCTCCTCTGTGGTCCCCAGTGTCCAATATTTGAGACATATCCCTACTCCATTATCTGACCATGACATATTGTTGCTGAATCTAAGCCTTAACACTAACAGGACCCCTCGATCATGGTGGCGTCTAAACGAATCTTTAGTTATAAACCAAACAACCAGAGCTGCAATTGCTGAGCACCTAACAGAATACTTTAACTTAAACGACGTAAACCAAATATCCCCTGTAACTTTATGGATGGCCCACAAGGCAGTAGTGCGCGGTTTCTTAATTAAAACAGCCTCACAAAACAAAAAACGCTCACTGGAAAAGTTAGATAACTTACAAACTAGTCTTATCAGTCTGAGACGTATGCACCAGCAAGCCCCCTCCTTATATCTACTTAAACAAATACGCGACACACGTCAGCAATTAGACATTATACTAGCAAAATCAACCGAACGAATGCTTAGATACACCAAAGCAAGCTATTATAGGTTCGCCAATAAACCAGACTCCTGGCTGGCCGCAAGGCTTCGGCAGCAGCAAAAACTAAATTCTATCAGCCGAATCAGAACACCTGATGGCCTTATCTCTGTTGACCCGGACGTGATCTACAAACAATTCCACGAATATTACACTAACCTCTACACTAGCCAGGAACATCAGAGATCAATGGATATCCCTGATTTCCTGGCCTCCCTCAACCTCCCCTGTCTTACATCCACTGCGGTTAAGGAGATTAATCTACCTTTTACTGAAGAGGAAGTAGAGGATGTCATCAAAAAACTAAAATTACATAAAGCACCGGGTCCGGACGGCCTAAGCTCCATTTACTATAAAAAATTTGCTCCTATCTTGACTCCTTATTTAACCAGATGCTATAACTATATAAGGTCTAAACCCCTTGCAAATTCAGAATTTCTGGATGCTCACATCACGGTCTGTCCAAAGCCTGAAAGGGACCTCCTCAACACGAAGAACTATAGGCCCATTGCCCTTCTCAATCAAGACTACAAAATCTTAACTAGTATTCTGGCTAAACGTATAAATAAAGTTCTTCCCCACCTAGTAGATAAGGACCAAGTAGGTTTTGTGCCCTTCCGGCAAGCCTCGGACAATGTCCGCAAAACAATAGGGATACTCCAGCACGCAAGCCACTCGGGGCAGCAGGTAGTGTCACTGGCCTTGGACATTGAAAAGGCCTTTGACACTATCTCCTGGGTGTACATGACAAATGTCTTGACCCGAGCAGGCCTCCATGGACCCTTCATACACATCATTAAACAATTATATTCAACCCCTAAAGCATATCTTAAACTACCAAGCTCCACGATGAACCCAATTTTGGTTCGAAGAGGGACTCGCCAAGGTTGCCCCCTCTCACCGGCAATCTTCGCTCTTGTAATGGAACCATTGGCAGCTGCAATCAGGGCAAACCCTAACATCCAAGGATACAAAATAGGTGAGAGGGAATATAAACTAAGTATGTTTGCAGACGACGTCCTCCTGACTCTCACAAACCCTGTAATCTCTATCCCAAATCTCTTATTAGAACTTAAAAAATTTGAAAATTTGTCAGGCCTCAAACTAAACCTGGACAAATCTGAAGCCATGTTCAGTAATTTTCCACAAGGAATGGGAGCCTATATCTCTAACATCTTCAAACTCAAACACCAACCACACTACCTAAAATATCTAGGGATAAAAATAACTAATGACCCCTCCCAACTCTACCACTGGAACTATAGACCACTGTTTAAATCACTGCACTCTCTTATATTATCTTGGATGAACTACCCTATATCCTGGGCTGGTCGTATTACGGCTATAAAGATGACCCTTCTCCCTAAATTGCTATACTACTTTCGCACCCTCCCAGTGTTCTTGTCTAAAAAAACACTGGAACCCCTCCAAAAATTGATTTTCGCCTTCATCTGGTCCCAAAAGAAACCCAGAATCCAGCGTAGAATTATGCTACTACATAAAAATGAGGGGGGCTATCAGTACCCAATCTGCACAAATATTACCTTGCTGCCCAACTGGCCTTCATTCCTATGCTCTATGCAGACATCCATATCCCTAGATGGGTAACTCTAGAGAATAGTTTACTTCATCCCTTAAACTGGAAAGGTATTTTATGGGCACAATCACAACACTGCAGTACAATCAAATCCTTATCTCCACTCACCCACCACTCGCTCCTCCTATGGAAAAAAACGCGCTACAAATATAAATTGCAGTCGCAACCGTCAAAACTGGTGGAGTTATTGGGTAATCCTGATTTCCCGGCAGGTCTAAACTTTAAGGCCTTTAAGTGGTGGTCCCAGAACAACCATACAGGCCTCAAGCACTTCCTCTATCAGGGAAAACTATGCACAAAACAAACTTTGATAGAAAACCTTGACATACCAGTTCATGAGAGCTTTAGGCTGCACCAAATTCAGCACTATATACTATCTATGGCCAAAGTAGGTCAAGAACTTAGAAGCACCTCTCTTGAGACCCTCTGCTTAACTGATCCACTACGCAAAGGTACACTGTCCTTACTATATTCCATGTTGAATGCTGGCCCATCAGACACGAAACTTCAGTACCAGCTTAACTGGGAAGATGACCTGAATACCAGCTTAGACAACAGCCAGTGGTCGCAATGTTTCGATACACTTTCTAGAGGAAGTCTGTGTGTGGTGCACATGGAGACCTCGCTGCGTGTTCTACACAGATCTTATTTGGTACCCGAGTGGCTACATCAGATATATCAAAACAAATCAAAGTTATGTTTTAGAGGCTGTTTGGTGCCAGGTTCAATGTGTCATACTTGGTGGTCCTGTCCAGTGGTGGCTGCATTATGGAATAAAGTTATACGCAAAATTAACTCAACCCTCTCCACCCAGTTAGCACTAGATCCTGCTATTTGCCTCCTGGGAATGCATCCTGACGAAATTCCGTATGCTCAGCATAAGCTTATCCAACACATTATGAACACTGTTAAAACCTACATTGCATCCCAATGGCAGCAAAATACCTTGATCTTCAGCTGCGTCCTTGATCGCATCCATACTACAATGATAAACGAAAAAATTAAAGCCAACCTGCTGGACAGAACTCATCAGTTTGATAAGATCTGGACACCCTGGATTCAGGTTACCTCTTCTGCTGATGCCCAGGATTTATTAGACTCCTTTTAGAAGCGGGTGAAAATGTGGGCCTCGTCCATATGGTACCATCAGCACTATACTTTTCTATAAACTATAGCAATCTCTGGGGCACACTCCTCGGTTCGGCATGGGTGTTTTGTTTGTTTGTTTATTTTTTAGTTTTTTAGCTCTTCAACTTCTAGTTTTATTTTTTATTATTTTCCTTCTTAAGTATGTCTTTACTGCTCTCATCTGTTTCCTCAAGGTTAGACCGGTTTCAACTTACTTAAATATGTTTTAATGTTCTAATATGTGAAATATGTTCTAGCACTATCACAAGCTATTCCTGGCTTGATTTTGTTAAGAAATGGTTCGATAAATTGATAATTTATCTCCCTGTAACTTTTCATCAACAATTAGTATGTAACTAAGAATCAGTTACAAATGCCACCGTATGATATCTAATCCTGACTGCTGTATGGACTTGAATATGCTGTTCTGAAATATTCACCCTTTCTGTCTGTTATGAACGAAAACTTCTTTAAATAAAAACCTATTGAAACTAAAAAAATATTAACATAGAAAGGACAATGGGAATAGCTTATACAGATATCCACATCATATAAACTTTACTTGGTAGGGAGGGAGCAGGTATGATAACGAGTAGTATAATTTAGCAACTGTTTGAACATCTTAATATAGGGTTACTACCGTCTAAAAAACTCCAATGAGCCCTCAGAGGACTAGGTCCAGCTGGTGCTTGCTGATGGAAATTTGAGGGATAGGGTAGGAGGGGCCCGATTTAAGTCGGGCTTTATGATTACAGTCTGGGACGCCTGTCGCCCGGCGATAGAACGGTGGAAAAGGAAAGATTGTAACCTTAGGTGTCAGCGGAGGGTAATTGAGGTTGAAGAAAAAACAAACAAAATCACAAAAAAATCGGAACTTTACAAATCAGTTGATCAAACTGATCACATGCTTCTCAGTGAGTTATCCTAGGCAAGGCTTCCCTAATGATATATATTGCAAAGAGACCAAACAAAAGTACATTCTGCACAATAGGCTCAACAAACAAAATAAAGAAAAACACCCCAAATGTATCCATTATAAGGAAATATTTATTTATACAGGGTGAAAGCCAATGCTTAGAAGAAAAGTGTGATGTAGAAAAAAACATCCTGGGCCCATATGCAATTCACTTTTTCACCCTCGTTTTCTCCTAGGTGATATTTTTAAAGTTGTCAATAATTGTCTTTTTAAACCACCAGCAAGCAAGAAAATGCTCAAAAAAATTGCTAGTACTTTTTACCTACTTCCTGATACTTCTTTCCATTGCAAAGTGCTAAAAAGTTATTTTAAATCCAAGATGATTTTCTTTCTCCTAGGAGAAAACTCAGGTGAAAAAGTGAATTGCATATGGCCCCATGTGTTGGAAACTATGAGCCTCTTTTCTTAGAGAGTTTAAAAAAAACCCATCTTAACAAAAGAGTAAGATTTTGTTGCCTCCTGAGGCCAAACAAATTCTGATAATTTTTGCAATGTAGGTTAAAAAAATTAATCAAAGAGAGAAAATGACTCAGTGGGGCATGTACAGAAATGAAGCTGCATGTACAGAAATGAAGCTGCATGTACAGAAATGAGAAGTGTCATCTTCTTTTATAATCTTTTTCATGGCTCCTACTTCTCCCTCTGTCTCGGCTTCTGCTCCTGGACCTTCTGCTCTGTTCTTTGTACTTTTTCTTCTCAGAGTCATGCTTCCTGTCTTCGTGGTTATGTCTGCTTGGACTCCTGCTTCTGTTCCCATGGTTTCTAGAGCCCTCAATGCTTGGACTCCCACTCGATCTGGTTTTCTCTGGTCTATGGCTTTTATGTGACCGTTCATCTCTTTGAGGTTGGCTGTATTCCTCTGTTCTGTGGTGTTCCTTCCTTTCTGTTTGCTTCTGGGATCTCTGGGTATCAGCCCTGGAGCTGCTGCTCTCCTCCCGCCCACTGTGTCTTTTTCTACGGCTGGATGAAGGTTCACCTTCACTTCTGCTTTTTCTTGATACTTTATCTTCAGAGTCGCTGCTGCTACTGTCAGACTCCTTGGCATGCTTTGCTTTCCTAGACTCTTTCTGAGGTTTTTTCTTATCGTCGCTATCAGAAGAGCTGTCACTGCTACTGGAGGAGTCACTAGAGGAGCTGCTACTGTTATGGCTGCTCTTGTGCTTATTATGTTTGCTCTTGCTTTTCTTCTTTTTTAGTTTCTTCTTTTTTTCCTTCTTCTTTTTCTTCTTCTCAAGGCGATCTAGTTTTCTGCAGATGGAGTAAATACATATGTTAAAGATGGTTTTTGAAAAACCTGAGTCAATTAAAGTGAGTCTCACATAACAAGTGACATGAGATAAACATGTACAGTATATAATGTGCCATTCATACAAAGAACTACTCTGTATTTATTTTTTATTTCTTTACTATAAAGGTTAAGAATCCAGGTCTATAAATTACACTTTAACGGCTTTTAATCCTCCTGACTCACTAACCCACAACAGGAAAATCATATGCAAAACTTTCTGTCTGTACAATTCAAGCTCTAGTCTACAGCAATGCTTTGCTACTAAGATAAGGAATTAAACACACAGTGTTTCTCTCCCTCTTGCTTCTTCCCCCTTTCTTGCTTATAGAGTCACGAGAGAAAGGCTGGGGGCTGGAATGATTTGTCTGTGATCTGCCCACACTGCTCAAAAGCCTCTCAGTTCTGTTTGTAATGTTTACATTTGGTTCCTATCATTGCTGAACCAGTTAGCCTTAATTTTATCACCTGAGTTAGGCAAAAATTATCTGACGCTCGCCATACAAACATCGATTTTGATCATCCAAATGGGCCCCACCAGCCAGCCATCGTGCCCACTACGCACTGGGGAGGAGGCTGGAACAGTTAATAAAGTACTTTAAAGAGAAACCGTAACCAAGAATTGAACCTCATCCCAATCAGTGGCTGATACCCCCTTTCCCATGAGAAATATTTTCCTTTTTCACAAACGGATCATCAGGGGGCTCTGTATGGCTGATATTGTGGTGAAACACCCCCCCCCCCCCCCCCCACAGTGTGATGTCTGGACTATGGTTCTGACATCACACTGTGGGAGCCTTGTTGCATTATGGGAAATAACAGCTGTTTCCAACTGCCAAAAAAGCAAGCAGCATCTCCTTCCACTGACATCGCCTGCCAGCAGTAAAAATGTCACCATGTGATAAATGTCAGAGTGTAAATCAGGGATTTAAAAGATTTTACAATGGATAATCACCGACTAAATCATTTATACATAATTATTGTAAAAATGAAGCACTTTTTTTTATTACATTATTTTCACTGGAGATTCTCTTTAAAGAGAATCAGAGGCGGGGTTCTTACATCGCAATCCCCATACAGAGGCTGGGTCTGCCTATAGAGCCCAGCCTCTGTTGCTATGCAGCTTCCCCCAAAGCCCCCCCGCGCGCTGCGAGACCCCCATAAAACACAGCCGCGTTATGCGGCTGTGTCTACCTCACTAATGTCAGTCTCCGCTCTCCCCCGCCTCCTGCATCGGCGAGGGAAGGGACGTGGGCGGGGACCTGAGCGATTCAGGAAGCGGGGGAGCGGCGAGATTGGCATTAGTGAGGTAAACAGCGCACTGCGACACGTTGCGTGTCGACAGCACGGCTGTGATTAACGGGATCTCACAGCGCGCAGGGGGGGGGGGCTTTGGAGGAAGCTATGTAGCAACAGAGGCTGGGCTCTATAGGCAGACCCAGCCTCTGTATGGGGATTGCGATGTAAGAACCCTGCCTCGGGTTCTCTTTAAGAGCCTCAAAAGGGCAATGGGAATCTGCATAGAATACACTTGTTTAACTCATATTATTGTGTTTGCCTTGAGATGGACTTTAAATACATTTCCCAAGAAAGTTGTATTCAAAAAAGCCTTCAGTGTTTCTCTTTTCTGAACCCACATAATAGGAGAAAAAAAGCCTACAGGTTCCGCATTGTCCAAGAAATAAATACACAGCATAAAATATTACCTGGCTTATGGTCTGAGCTAGTTATATATTCCATTAGAAAAAAAAAGATGTATGTGTAATTTACGCAACACCCACCATTGTTTTGTGTAATCCCAGCATCCCTGCTGCCAACATAAAGTTAACCAATAGAGAAACTATTCAACAACTCCATCTGTAAATCCTATAATTCCCCTCATTCGAGGCACGGCGGAATATTTTCCCCTCAATGGATGAGCCAATTACAGTATACATTGCCACTTTACAAACGCAAGGATCATGCTGCTAAATAAGACTTTATATTTGTCTGCCACAATAAAGAACGGGCACATGAAACTATTTAATAAGGACACCCGTGTGGAACGGTTCAGATTGGATAAATCGTACCTATCGTTTTATTGTTACAAAAGACTGAATGGGTTGTGTTTATCAGGGTATCTAACCAAATTATTCATGACAACAGAACGTTTCAGTCTCGTGTTCACGCATCGATTCTCGCCAGGAATGCCTGGATATTCTTAGAGAAAAGCTCAGAGGTCTTCCATGTATTAGAAACAGGACTTTACTCGGCAAGCCGAGGAATTTCATACAGCTAAGGAGGAGCTCTGGGCAAAATGTAAGAAAAGATGCATCAGATGTATCCATGTTTGTGTAAAATGAAAGCCTTAGGGCCTAGGCCAGCACTGGGCAAACTACGGCCCGCGTGCGCTGGATCTTCAGCCAGCCGACAGGTGGTTGGATTCCTCTCCGCTCCCCCCTCCCTCCAGAGTTGTGAGCAGGCGGCGCAGTATTTGAAACTCACCTTGATTGCCGATTCCTGCGTCGCGTCTCCATGGCCACAGGGCGTCTTTGGACGTCCCAGCGTATTACACGCTGCAGCATAATACACTCTGGCTGCCAGTGTGTATTACTTTGGCACGTCGCAACGTATCGTCATGTGACGCGTTGTTGCCATTGAGACGTGACGCGGGAGTCGGCGATCAAGGTGAGTTTCAAATCTTCAGCTGTCCACTTGCAACTCTGCAGAGAGTGAGGGGGGATGGAATTTAAAACATGTGGCTGGACCGCTTAAAGTTTGCACAGCCCTGGCCTAGGCACGTTCTTGTGTTGATGTGCTTTGAGGCCTGGCAGATCCCTTGCCTTCTTTTCAGTCCATATGCCTCAATGTACCACCACAATCTTCACCTAGGGCAAAGCCCCCGCATGAACATGAGACAAGTTATGTCTACCCAACTATGCATAAGGACTGAGGCCAAGAAGACCAGAATACCACACGAGACAATACTGGGCGAGTAGTCAGATAATCTTGGTAAGTAATGAGTAATCTCAGATGCATGGTACGAAAATGATAAAGCGTAAGCTCTTCTAGTAACAATCCAGGGTCATACACAGAAGACCAGAGGTATCGCAGTACAAAGGGATCAGACAAGAGCAGAGTCGGTACAGTTCCAATATCAGTTCAGGCAGCAATCCAAGGGAAGTCAAAGTCCAGGCAATAGTCAAACCAGAAGATCAGTATCAAATATAGCACTCCCAGCAACTAGAGAGCTAAGGCTATAACTGGCAGTGAGAAAGAGGCAGAGCAGGTTTTAATATCATGCACTCCCCAATCGTGGCTGGCCACGCATAAAATCACCTAATCAAGCACCTGGCAATCCAGTCAGCTGATCCCTACCTTTGCTGGCACCTGAGTGAACAGGATGGGTGTGCAGTGTTCATCTAAGAGTAATGAATTGAGCACACACGGTCCCGCTTGACGCGCACTTGTGCTTGCCGCCCAGATCCAGAAGTGTCTGTTCCCAGTCGATTCATGGAGGAGCCGGCCACATTGCTGGAGCCACCAGGTAAGTTCCTGACGTGCATTCTACAGAATTGCATGACATCTGCCTTATAGTGCTGACCCCATTCATTTATACTGACCGGGACTGCACTGTGTTGCGCACAGAATTGCATGCAGGGGGGCGCTGCCAGAATGCACATCTGCACAGCACATAAGTGTGCCCATCAGACAGTGCAATCTATGCCCTGTCTGATATCCTGCGTATCGTACACTGATACGTGTTGCTGAAATCCTGCCCAGGCTCTGAGACCAGGTAGGTGAGAAAAAAACATTTATGTACCTTGACAGGTCCCAAATCTACAGTACTGAAACACATTTTAGTTTTAATAAAACGGCCACATACCTATACTGACCAATTATTGATTTGGGCACAGGATCAAAATTTTAATATAAATATAATTAATTATATATTTAAATATAATTTACACTACACAACAGGTTTCAGTTTTGGGTTTAGTTGGGCTTTAAATCTGAACTCAAAGCTGCAGAGGTATGTCTACTCTATGGTGGTTCTCCATATATCGATGTCAGGGGATTGTACTGAGAAGCTCAGGAATACCTCTGCTCCTTTGTCACTAGCCTGTAACTCAGCATCCTGTTACCTGCAGAGGATGATGTACCGTAAGGAAGTAGACTGGATAGTATAGGTTAAAGGGAACTTGAAGGAATGCCGAGGCTGACATCTTTATTTCCTTGTAGACAATACCAGTAGCCTGGCTCTCATGCTGAGCTTTGTTCTGTAGTTGTGTTTGAGTCTCACACCTGAAACAAGCATGCAGTCAGTGGAGTCAGACCAGAGTCACAGCACATCGCATCTGCATGCTCATTCTGGACCAATGACTTTAAAGGACAACTGAAGTGAGAAGAACATGGAGGCTGCCATATTTATATCCTTTTAAACAATACCAGTTGCCTGGCAGCCCTTCTGATCTATTTGGCTGCAGTAGTGTTTGAAGAACACCAGAAACAAGCATGTGGCTAACCTTGACAATAATGTCAACACCTGATCTGCTGCATGCTTGTTCAGAGTCTATGGCTAAAAGTATTAGAGGCAGAGGATCAGCAAGATAGCCAGGGAACTGGTATTGCTTAAAAATTAAAAAAAATAAGGCGGCCTTCATATGCCTCTCATTGTCCTCTAAGTCTCAGAGGCAAAGCATCAGCACATAAATCAGGCAAATGGCATTGTTTATTAGAGAATGAAGATGGTGGCCTCCATATTACTTTCACTTCAGGTCTCATTTAAAGGATACCAGAGTCTAAAAGCTCTGGTAAAAAGTGAAGGAGCATTGGGTTAGGGGGGCATAATCAATTACTTGCGACGCCTCCCGTTCCCCTCCATCACTCACCGTTCTTCTCAGCAACTTGGGCAACTCCAAACCCCGACATACTGCGCTGCGCATGCGCAGTATGTCCACTCTGCCCCCCCTGTGGCTACACAGAGTGATGTCACAGGACATTCGCATGCGCTCTGATTAGAAGGGGGGGGGGAGTGAGCATGCTCCTGTCCTGTGACATCACTCTGTGCGGCCACAGAGGAGCAGAACAGATATACTGCGCATGTACGGCACAGAATGTCTGGGTTTGGAGTCGCCCAAGGCGCCGAGGAGAACGGGACTGAGCAGAGGAGTGACAGAGGGGAATGGGAGGCGCGGAAAATATTTGATTATGCCCCCCTACCAACTGCACCTTCACTTTTTACTATAGCCTTTCGGCTCTGGTATACTTTAAGCATTACTCTATAACTGAAGAAAACCTAACGTGACAGCTGTTAATAGCAGGGGGTGTGGGTTAGGTAGATAGTTTTCTTTGTAAACCCAAAATGTCATTAAAATACGTGACAGGCTTTTATTTCAGTCACCATATTTTAAGTGTTTACAAAGGCGCCTGTAACGGAGCACTGACACTGTTTGGTAAGTGAGCCACACTGAATTATAATAATTTGAAAGCCACATGAAGTATGAAACAGCAGAACTCAAAAAAAAAACCAACAACATCGATGATGAAAATATTTTGATGAAAAGATGACTGAAGCAGCTCTTTCTTGGCTTGATAATTATGGAAAGCGATGGACAAACAGGTGTCGCTGAGCATCTGTACCATCCACAATCAAAGGCATCCAGCCTGCATGGGGACTAGCTGAAGGCCCTCTGAGGTATTGTAACACCTGAACCCTAAGTAATCATCAGCTGTTCTGTTTTGCCTGTGTAAAGTTGTGTAGATTACATTCAAGGCCCAATTTAAAGCCCAACTCTGGGGGAAAAGTTCTAAAGCATGGTGGCATAATGGTTAGCACTCTCGCCTTGCAGTGCTGGGTGCCTGGTTCAAATCCCAGCCAGGGCACTATCTGCATGGAGTTTGTATGTTCTGACGGTATCTGTGTGGGTTTCCTCTGGGCACTCTGGTTCCCTACCACAATCCCAAAACCTACAGATAAGTTAATTAGCTTCCCCCTAAATTCGGAAGCAAGTTGGTGGAGGAGCCCTAAGACGTATCAATATGCCAATATTGGAGTGATGAATAAATAAAAAGACTCACATAGGTGGAAAAAGGAGTCTTTATTAAAAATAAAGGGTTAAGCTGTAGACAACGCGTTTCACGGGACGCAGCCCACTTCCTCAGGTCAATAAACAGAAAACCGTAATTGCTAGCCGTGCAGTGCAGGGGCACATATAGGATTCCCCCTAAATTGGCCCTAGACTATGCATAGATGCCGCCGGAAGATTTGGGTGCAGGATATAGATGATAAACAGCTCATCCTGCTCCTGCACAAGTCCCTAATTACTATTCCCCCTCCAGGTCACCAAGGATGTGGGAAAGATGTAGTTCAGGTTCCAGCTATTGCTGGCGGCCGAATTATAGTGTTTTTAGAGTAATCTGAGCTCCATCTTTTGAGGCTGCCCAAGTTACTCACTGAGCGCAACTATAGCCGTAATTCCTATTACTGCCTATGGTGGTGCCGCCTGCACCCAAATCTCCTGCGCTGCACTCGGCATAGACATATACAGTAACTATGGTAGGGACTAGATAGTGAGCTTCTCTGAGGGACAGTTAGTGATAAGACAATATACTCTGTACAGCGCTGCCGAAGATGTCGGCACTATATAAATACTAAGTAATAAAAACCCCAGCATCCTCACTTCCGATACGCACAAGGGATAAGAGTTACCATAAAAATTGAAAATGAATTTAAGAGTTCCTGAACTCATCATCGTGATCTCTCCATATAGGACAAAAATCACTGTTGCATCTTCAGCACAGGATACAATGGCTACCTTCCAGAATTTAGGGTTGAGATGTAGGGAGACGTCTACTCACAGTGGGCCCCCCGGGCAAAATTATCCTGAGGGCCCTCTCTGACAGACACCCCCTGCTACTGAAAGACCTGAGCCTTCCCCTTTTCCTAAAGTGGCATTAGGGGACCCTTGGATAAAGCCAAATTCCCCCCAGCCCCCCCTTTCCCTGGGCCCCCCGCAGAGTCTTCAGCAGAGTAGAATCTCACCTGTCCTGGTGGGCACGCTCCTCTGTCAGTCCGTGGCTCTGTGCACTCCAGTCTTTATCCCTTACTTGATAACATGCTGCGGGTCACAGTCAACAGTGAATTAAGGTGGGAATGCATGACGCAATGGATTGACAGAGGAGTGCGCCCGCCATGACAGGAGAGGCGCTATTCTGCCGAAGACTCTGTGGAGGCCCTGCGGATCATAGTTAAGTTGGGGGGGGGGGTGACCTGCTTGCTCAGGGCCCATGGGCAACTGCTCAGGTTGTCCCTATGGTAGCACTGCCCCTGTTGAGATGGTAAATGGACACCACCAGCATGCGGTTTGTCTATAACAGCTGAGTGCTGGAGCTGTCAGTGCCTTGTAAAAGCCATTACTATCCCCCTTCCATATCTTCACAATAACCCTCTGCTTCAGAAAATACAACCCTTCCTCCTTAATCACTACTTGAGACAGATGTATGTATCATATTTCCCAGCCAGCTCTGCCGGGACTTTAAATGCTGCCGTTCTTTTGCTGGTTTGCAATCTCCCATAGTTTCTTGCAGAAGTTGTTGAAAAACAAAATGTGGTCACTGTTTTATAACAATGGAAATTTGCTAATGTGCTTTAAGCTTTTGATTGTAATTGAATGTCCAGCAGAACTAAAGATGGACCCCAGCCATCAGGATTCAGCATACCCAGCGGGTTATTAGCAACTACCACTCACCCCTAGGGATTATGGGAAGCATAGTCCTGCGTACAATAGGCAGTTTATGTAGAATGCAGAATAGTGGCTGTTTATTGTGCAAAATACTCCTCCCCAGAGCATTTTCTTCTTAACATTCCGTAAAGATCACTTACCAGTACTCAAGATGTCGACGCCTGTGATAGATTTCAGAAGGCAAATTCAGGGAGAGGAAAGATTTGACAAGAGGCAACACTGACTAAATGCTTTTTTGTATGTAGAGGGCAACAGCAAGACAACAGTTGTTATACGAGGTGGACATTTATTATAAGAGTGGCAGTAGGGTATTGTACCGGGTTAGCCATCAGTAAATGCAAGAAGTTTTAAATCAGGATGATACCATTTATTGGCTAACTAAAAATGAATAAGAATAAGCAAGCTTTCGGCCTTGCAGCCTTCGGCGGGCTTATATCCTGTTAGTTTGCAGGCAGGTGGTACAGACAGCTATATACAGGATCTTCTCAAAAAATTAGCATATTGTGATAAAGTTCATTATTTTCTGTAATGTACTGATAATTATTAGACTTTCATATATTTTAGATTCAAATACACACAACTGAAGTAGTTCAAGCCTTTTACTGTTTTAATATTGATGATTTTGGCATACAGCTCATGAAAACCCAAAATTCTTATCTCAAAAAATTAGCATATTTCATCCGACCAATAAAAAAAAAGTGTTTTTAAAACAAAAAAAGTCAACCTTCAAATAATTATGTTCAGTTATGCACTCAATACTTGGTCGGAAATCCTTTTGCAGAAATGACTGCTTCAATGCGGCATGGCATGGAGGCAATCAGCCTGTGGCACTGCTCAGGTGTTATGGAGGCCCAGGATGCTTCGATAGCGGCCTTAAGCTCATCCAGAGTGTTGGGTCTTGCGTCTCAACTTTCTCTTCACAATATCCCACAGATTCTCTATGGGGTTCAGGTCAGGAGAGTTGGCAGGCCAATTGAGCACAGTAATACCATGGTCAGTAAACCATTTACCAGTGGTTTTGGCACTGTGAGCAGGTGCCAGGTCATGCTGAAGAATGAAATCTTCATCTCCATAAAGCTTTACAGCAGATGGAAGCATAAAGTGTTCCAAAATCTCCTGATAGCTAGCTGCATTGACCCTGCCCTTGATAAAACACAGTGGACCAATACCAGCAGCTGACATGGCACCCCAGACCATCACTGACTGTGGGTACTTGACACTGGACTTCAGGCATTTTGGCATTTCCCTCTCCCCAGTCTTCCTCCAGACTCTGGCACCTTGATTTCCGAATGACATGTAAAAAATGCTTTCATCCTAAAAAAGTTCTTTGGACCACTGAGCAACAGTCCAGTGCTGCTTCTCTGTAGCCCAGGTCAGGCGCTTCTGCGTCTGTTTCTTGTTCAAAAGTGGGTTCATGCTTCCATCTGCTGAAAAGCTTTATGGAGATGAAGATTTCATTTTTCAGCACGACCTGGCACCTGCTCACAGTGCCAAAACCACTGGTAAATGGTTTACTGACCATGGTATTACTGTGCTCAATTGGCCTGCCAACTCTCCTGACCTGAACCCCATAGAGAATCTGTGGGATATTGTGAAGAGAAAGTTGAGAGATGCAAGACCCAACACTCTGGATGAGCTTAAGGCCGCTATCGAAGCATCCTGGGCGTCCATAACACCTGAGCAGTGCCACAGGCTGATTGCCTACATGCCACGCCGCATTGAAGCAGTCATTTCTGCAAAAGGATTCCCGGCCAAGTATTGAGTGCATAACTGAACATACCGTATTTTTCGGACTATAAGACACACTTTTTCTCCCCCAAAAGAGGGGGGAAAAAGGCTGTGCGTCTTATAGTCCGAATAATACATTTGTACCCGCGCCTCAGTCCCCCTGTCCTCCAGTCTTCTATCCCCACAGAAGAATGTATTAAATACATACATGTATACTGTTATCCCTGTGTTCCCTTGTGTCCTCCGTGTCTGCAATCCCCATGTTGTCTGGTCCGTCATCCCATCCATTGTGTTAAATTAATCCTGTATTAGAAGCCGCGCCGATCGCATCATTGAAGTCGCCGCCGGCAGAACTAGGAAGTGCTTGTCAGCCAAGAACCAATCACGCACGGGGGCGCTGCCACAGACAGCCAATGATGCTGCTTACTGCTCCTGATTCCTTCCCTGATAGGAGCCGGTAGTCCCGCGGGCGGGACCAATGGCTCCATTCAGGGAAGGAGTCAGGAGCAGTAAGCAGCGTCATTGGCTGTCTGTGGCAGCGCCCCCGTGCGTGATTGGTTCTTGGCTGACAAGCACTTCCTAGTTCTGCCGGCGGCAACTTCAATGATGCGATCGGCGCGGCTTCTAATACAGGATTAATTTAACACAATGGATGGGATGATGGACCGGACAACAAAGGACATGGAGATTGGAGACACGGAGGACACAAAGGAACACAGGCTGCAAATACAGCACTACAATAGACTCCTCAGAAAAGTATGTACAAGTGCCCCATGTTGTTATTATTGTCCCCTTCAGCCACTGATCACTCCTGCATGCGTCATGAGCTGCACGGCTGCTAATACAGCTAACACACAGGATGACACCAGACAAAGAACAAATGACATGGTGGATTGGAGACACGGGGACAGGAGCTAGAAGACACATGGGAGGATACAGGGAGATCGAGGACAGGGGGACAGGACACACGGGGATGGAGATACCAAAGGACATTGGGAGGACAGAGGATAGGACACTGAGACTGGGGACACAGGGAGACAGTGGGCACAGGAAGACAGAACAGAGGACACAGGGTTGGAAATTCCAGAGGACACAGGGACAGTGGGCACAGGAGGACAGGGCGGAGGACACGGGGATGGAGACGCCAGAGGACACCGTGACTGAGGACACAGGGGGATGGAGACGCCAGAGGTCACTGGGACAGTGGACACAGGAGGACAGGACACCAGGACAGAGGACACAGGGGAACAGTGGGCACAGCAGGACAATACACTGGGACAGAGGGCTCAAGGGGATGCCAGAGAACACTGGGGACAGTGGATACAGGAGGACAGAGGATAGTACACCGGGACTGAGGACATGGGGACAGTGGACACAGGTAAACAGGGGACACTAGGGTACATAGGGTGGTAACAACAGGTATAAGAAAGGTACAAGGAGGACATAATAATTGGGGGGGGGGAAGGTTCATAAGATGCCCCTGCACCATGAATGCTCCAGGTTTAGTATATTATTTTTTTTCCTGGTTTTTGTCCTCTAAACCTTGGTGCGTCTTATAGTCCAGAGCGTCTTATAGTCCGAAAAATATGGTAATTATTTGAAGGTTGACTTTTTTTGTTTTAAAAACACTTTTTTTTTATTGGTCGGATGAAATATGCTAATTTTTTGAGATAGGAAATTTGGGTTTTCATGAGCTGTATGCCAAAATCATCAATATTAAAACAATAAAAGGCTTGAACTACTTCAGTTGTGTGTATTTGAATCTTAAATATATGAAAGTCTAATGTTTATCAGTACATTACAGAAAATAATGAACTTTATCACAATATGCTAATTTTTTTGAGAAGATCCTGTACATGCAACATCAAAAAGGGAAAACAGATATTTTTTTCAAGCATAAATACATGTCATCAAGATGCCTTAATTCAAACAGACCATCTCAATGGGGTTAGAGGTTGTTAGCTGAGATATCCTTGTTTACTCCATGCTCACAGACCTGGGATTAGGATTGACCCAGAGGTATTGTAAATTCTTAATTCACAAGTTCAGCTAGAATGGCTGAGAAAGTTCAAATATCATCAGCCTCATACCAATATAAAAAGTTGTTGAATGGACACAGGCACACTATTAAAGCGGACCCAAACCAAACATTTTTTTAATTAAAAATATTTAGTTGCACCACTCTGACACATACAAAGATAAATAAACACTCCTTCAAACCTATGAGCATTTCAGTGCATGCCTTTCACCCTTCTCTTTTCATAGCTAGGGTTATACTGGGGGCAGCCATTAGCAATTCCTCCATTGCCGGACACCATCTACTCCACCAGTTTGCCGGAAAAATCCCGGCAATTTGAAAGGAAGGGAGGGGTTCCTCCAATAAATGTAAAATAATTTTATATTTGTCATCATGCAGCTGAAAAAAAGCTGCTATTTATTATTATAATTTAGAAAATAGATTTTATTTCTGAAATCTTGTATTTTTAATTTGGGTCCACTTTAATGATAACAAATCTGGACTCCCAGTTGCTACACACTTTCGGTTCAACAGACACAGCATAGACGATCTTCGTGTCACTGCCCTGAAGGGTGGCTTCAAAACGTCAAATGATCGATTAATAGCAGAAACAAAATGTATAAATTGGTTCAAAGCTGCGGAGAAGGGTTTGAATAAGGACAACAACTTTTTATATTGGTATGAGGCTGATGATATTTTGAACTTTCTCAGCCATTCTAGCTGAACTTGTGAACTAAGAATTTACGATACCTCTGGGTCAATTGACAATTGAAATTGACAAATTAACACTCTTAACCACTACAGCACCACAGGCTTACACCCCCCCCTCCCCTCCCCCCAGTGACCAGACGATTTTTTACAATTTAGCACTGTGCAGCTTTAACAGAGTATTGCTCGGCCATACAACTTAGCAGCCAAATGAATCTTACCTCTTTTTCTTCTCACCAACAGAGCTTTCTGTTGGTGGCATCTGATTGCTGCTGCCATTTGTTTTTTTTGTTTAATGAATTTAAACAGTAATTTTTATTTTTTTAAAAAAAGACTTTTTTTTCCCTCTCCCTCCCTCCCCCTAAATTGGCCCTGACTGCGATCTGCATCAGCGTATGAGAGGGTTTAGATCATGAGCGGGTCAGAGGGACAGCTAAGTGACAGGGCTGTCCCCTGTACAGTGATGCGCTAGATTGCAGTACTGTAGAAATGTTAATAGCGGTTTTGTTATTTTTAACAGCCTGCCAGGTTCGATCGCGGCTGGCAGGCTGATTACGGATCCCTGCAATGTATTTTGGCAGGGAGAGCACGCGCATGCATTTCCTGCTAATCCCTGCCTTCAGGACCTGATGCCAGTCGGCGTTAGGTGGTCCTGGGGGAGCCACTCTGTGGCCGCCAATTGGCGTTAGGCCGTCGCAAAGTAGTAACTGAAGTTTATTTTAAGTACTAGTATCTATGGGTAACATGGTAGTTACCATATTCCTCTTGGTTCATATTTAATTTAACAGTCTGATGTAAGTGGAGTAACATATAGTTCCACCAGGCAGTGGTGCTTCAAGATCTGCTGCAGACCATTTCAAGATTCAGAGATTGGTTACAGGTCTGGAAGCCCTCAAATTGGGTTTCCTTATGCTTTACTTTTTATTGTGATCATTTATAGAGCACCAACATATTCTGTAGCGCTGTACAATGTGGAAAAACAAAGCATAGGTACATGAGCATGTGTACTATTTGTGATTTTGCTCTCTACCCAACCACTTCTGTACCTACCTTAGAAGTTTCTGTTTCTGCTTTGTTGTCAGGGACTTCAAAAACTGGACTTCAGGGTCATCTTCATCTTCTTCTTCTGCATCACTTACAACATAAACCTAGAAATGATTAAACGTAAACAAATAATAATAAATAATAAACATCTCATCTTGCATATACAGAACATAGTACTTTCTGTGTGTAAACAATCGTGCATGCAAATGGCATAAAGTTAATCTTTCATCTATGCTAGATGTACTCAAAGGAAACCTGTAGTGGCCTGCAGTGGCTACAGGCAGAGACTGCCATTTATATTTCCATTTAACAAAATGTCAGGTAGCTGGCTGTTTGATCTCCTCCAGTATGAACATACAGCAGTAAACACAACATTTCAAAGCTGGCGCTTCATTCTCAAGCTATGCTGCATGTGTACATCTAACCAGAATTGTATGGCCCTTTATATGGTGCACATGGTTTGGAATTGACCAATCACACGGGCCTAATCCAATCATTGCAGCCCTCCCCCGCAATCTTCTTGCCGCTCAATACTTGTAACTTCACACGCTAATAAAAATGCCTTTAAGCCACCAGCAAGCCAGAAAATACTCAATTTGGACTGTATGTTTTCAACTACTTTTTGGTACTTTTTCAATTGCAAAGTGCTGGAAAGTTATTTTAAACAGAAGAAGAGAAATTATCTCCAGAGAGAAACTTAGGAGAAAAGGGGAATTGAATAAAAGCCCTAGTGTTCTCATTTTCCAATATCTATAGAGGTTTTTATATCGGTTTACCTGGTTGCATGTAGTTTGTGAGTGCAAAGGCTTAATACTGATAGAAGCTGTTAGTAGCCAAACCAATCTTGTATACAGTGAATAGACTACTGATGAGGGAAAAATGTTTGTAAACTAATCCTAATTTGTTGCCCTTCAAATTGATATACCACTATGGCCCATTTGTAGAACAATCAATCACTTAGCACCAGCCGCGTTCAACAAATCATCCATGCAGCATACTCCACATCACTGCTGAAGGGGCCTGCAATATACAGCAATGCACAGCTGAGACGCTAAGCTCCTCTGGGCAAAAGCGGAACTTTTAGAAAGTAGACTTCGTATAGGAAGTACAACATGATATCATACCAGATTCCCCGATGCCAGGTGTATGCATGAACAGCTATTTGAATGGATCCAGGCTGTACCTATTTTATTATTATTATTTAGTACTTATATAGCGCCGACATCTTATGTAGCGCTGTACAGAATATACTGTCTTATCACTTAACTGTCCCTCAGAGGAGCTCACAATCTAGTCCCTACCATAATCTTATGTCTATGTATGTAGTGTATGTCTCGTGTACTGTATGTATCATAGTCTAGGGCCAATTTAGGTAGAAGCCAATTAACTTATCTGTTTGTTTTTGGAATGTGGGAGGAAATCGGAGTGCCCGGAGGAAACCCACACAGACATGGGCAGAGCATACAAACTCCTTGCAGATGCTGACCTAGCTGGGATTTGAACCGGGGACCCAGCGTTGCACTAACCACTACACCACCGTACTGATACTTTTCTCACATAGTTCCCAGAAGCACCTGCCTGGGTACCTTATATCACTGGTGGCTGTCAGAAGTGTCAATGTGGAGTGTGTTATCAATAAATTAGGGATTGGTAATTTCATCAAAAATGGTCGGTAAATTGCTTTCAAGTGATATTCTATAAACATGTATCATTGCTGCTTATACATTTTTGCAATTAAATGTCATGAATACCTTTCCTTTTGATTTCAAGCCAGCTATGAATTTCCAAACTGCAGTTAATTTTCTAGTCTTTAATCTGTATCATGTGTTTCAGTTCTAACACCCAGGTATTTCACATTTCCTGCATTAGTAACTAACTGTGCAAAGCAGGAGGTCTGGTTAGTTATTTTTGTTGCTTGCATTAAGGGCTTGAGCCCACTGCTGGGTTTTTAAAAATGCATAAAAACACATGCGTTTTTCAAATGCGTTTTATTGCGTTTTTATGCCTTTTTAACACATTAAAATGCGTCAAATGCGTTTCAAAAATCGCTTGAACAATGCATACAATGCATTCGTTTTTAAAAACACAGCAGAGGACTCAGGCTCTAAGTGACTGGCAGTAACATTGACACTTCTAAGTTGACAGTCTGTTAGGATCTTGGTGGAGGACCTGCGTGATTGTGTGCACAGATTCAAGGTAGTATGGAAAAAAGAAATATGCCATTAATCCTGGTATTATGTAGAACTGAACTGAAGGGACTGTATATTTCTCATCAAAGGAGGGACTGTCACTTTAAAATGGAACTCCATGCAAATAAAATACATTTCTTTATGAAATGAATATATAATTTGAGGACACCATCAGTAACAACTACATATTATTTAGTATTTAGTTAGCGCCATCTTCTGCAGTGCTTTACAGAGTATATACAATATAGTCTTGTCACTAACTGTCCAACAGAGGAGCTCCCAATCTAATCCCTACCACAGCCATACAGTATGTCCATCATAGTGTACAGCCAATTTTAGGGGGAAGCCAATTAACCTATCTGTATGTTATTGGGATGTGCCTGGAGGAAACCGGAGTGCCCAGAGGAAACCCATACAGACACATAGCAAAATTATCAGTAGTCCCACCGATGATTTAATATGAAAAAAATAACTTTTTTTGCAAAGGTAAAGCTCGGCTATGCCCCGACCGCTGATGCCTCTCTATTGGTCCTTACAATATGATGGTGGGCCTCCTTAGCCAACAGGGTAGCTCAAGAAACTCAGCACTATACTTTTTCTTTGAATTCATTAGCCTACATCTCCAAATCTACAGATCACAGGTTTACTTTGAAGAGTACTGAGCACCCATAAGGGGTAGTTCGTAATGAAGTGTGCCGTCTGGGGGTTGGATTTGGGGGAACGCCATTGCTTACCCATGAGGGGGCCCTGCTCCTCTAGCCCACCGTCCGTGTGGAGTGCACCATGTTACCCGGGGAGCGTCCGCAGTGACCGGCAGTTCAAAGCTCCAGCTTGTGGAGCACACGCCCAGCTGCTGCAATGCATGCCGGGAGATGTAGTCCATACATCTCCCCAGCGGTAGATGTACTCACATCTACAGACAACATCTCCCAGCATGCATTGCTGCGGCCAGGAACGCATTCCACAGACGGGAGCTTTGAACTGCCAATCGCTGCAGATGCTACCTTGGGAAAATAACACTCCACATGGACATTAGGTTAGAGGAGTAGCCCCCTGTAGGCAAGTAATGGTGCTCCCCCAAACCCCACCCCCAATGACAGCACACTCCATTACGAACATTACGTAAGATTACGAAGGTTCACTGTGGAAAAAAAAATGTATCCTGGGTGCTCAGTGCACTTTAATGGAAAAAAAGAAATAAAGGTTGGAAATAATACACCAACACTAGATAGCTCTAAACATACAATAAACTCAGCTGCTGTAAAAGCCACTGAAAGTATGACCTCGAAAAGGAAAGACGCCAGCAGGCAATTGACTCTGATAACCCCATAAACATCTTGCACACTCTTCAAGGATAGATGGCAAAAAAGGGACAGCGAAATTGTGAGAAAATGTGGATTTTGTTTATGCGCTATAACAACTCTCACTGAGTGAAGTGTGAAGTCCGCACACCGAACGTCAACAGCTGTAAAAGCCTTCTGTATAGCGCGAGGACAATATAATGTGCAGGCAGAACACAATGAAAAGGACAAGATACAAAAGCATGTATATAGCAGGAAAGTAATATGCTGCACCAAGTTTAATATCCCCGTCCTTTACAAAGTGTTGTAATGTGCTGCGGTTTGTGCCCATACAGTGCTTTGTCTGGTTTCAAAAGCTCTTGACAAATCCATCACTAAAAGTGCCTTGCGATCAAATTGCTCAGAGGAAAAAAGCTTTATGGAGTGGCCATCAGGCAGGGCTTGCGTTACACTTAGGTTTGCTGTTGCTGTGGAGATGCCTGGCTTTTATTATGAATATTCAATGACAACACTTTCGGCGTGTCAGGATGATACAAAGTCTAATGCACCTAGTTTCCCCCACTATCAAGTCAAAGCGGAGTACAGGCCATCAGCCCTGTGTCCAACTAGCAACAAATCCTTTTCTATTCTTCCCTTTCAAAGCCACTCTGGTCTCTGCCAGCAGGTAGCCAGCAGGGAATAATGTGCTGGGAGATGATGGTTATTAGAAGACGCTCTGGCCGAGAGCTTGATTTTGAACCTAATTTGGGTGAGTTGATTGGATAAAATTTTTACACTGTATCAGCTAGTTTTGGGAGGCTTTTTTTCTGCTAAAAGCAGCTTTTAAGACCCATTAGCGGTGAAGTTTATTTTAAAAAATAACTGTTGGCTTTTTTAAGTTAACTTTATACAGAGGTCTGATCATAGCTAACCGAGCAGTTATTTGTAAAATGGGTCTTAAAAATAGTTTTAGTATAGGTGATATATTTCTTTATTTTTGTAATCTTGTAATCAGCCCTGTGTCCAACTAGCAACAACTGACCTAACTGACCCTTCTCGCCCTGCTCTGACCCCTCTCACCCCATCTTCCAGCGCATGCCTTCAGGAGTAAGAGTCCGGTTATATCGCAACTAAAACCCCTAGACACAGAAACAGCTTTTTTTCCTCAGGTGGTAGCCATTCTTAACGCTGAACCACGCTAGAGCTGCTAGGAATTGAAAGTAATCAGCACAGAACTGAAAATGAACAATTCTCACCTTGCTTACTGCTACTATACTTACATACTGTTCTTGACTTGTAATATACAAGTCCTTGTATTGTTTTTGTTAAGCAACTGCCAAGACAAATTCCTTGTAAGGGCAAACTTGCTTGGCGAAATAAATTGATTCCGATTCTGATCTAAATAAAGTAATTTGTTTCCGAAAAGTTACCTCTCCTGCCCCCCCAACCACCGTAAGATGCAGTGAAAATGAGAAAGCAATGAGGCGCTAAGCATTCTGGACGCACTTCTGCACCACAGAGCTACGGCCTATTGTGAGAAGGCACCCATGGCGCAAGCACATGAATAAAAGGAAGAGAACTGGAAAGTGGCTTCAGCTCCATGGCGCTATTGCTGATAAAGGCACAGCGTCATCCTCACTGGCCACATCCCTCGTTGCTGCACAACATAATATAAATATCAGGTCGCATCTGAGCCGATCGTAGGGGTGCCACTGCAGGATCTGCTGAGGCACAGCGTCCCCTTATGTCGCAGGTAACAGACACAAGGCCTGTGGGCTAAATTCAGTCCTCCTTGCCATTTTAGATGACCCTTGAGAGCTTCAAATGTGCTTCATTGTAAGCAGTAAAAAAACAACAGCGCACTGCCTTTCCATCCAGAGGAGCACACTGGCTACAGGATTTCTGACTGAAACAGTCAGTTTGAGCTGGGGTGCAGCAATAACCCAGGAGGCAGCCCCTTCCCCCCAACTAAATTAGCATGGGGCCCACTCTGAGGATCAAATCCTCCCAATCCCGTGTGGCTGGTAAAACACACACATACCTTCCCCCAAAACCATCTCCCAACATGGCATAGTAGTGAAGCAGAGCAGTGTAAGGCTCAACACACACCATACAATCTTGGTTGTTCAATCTTACCACTTTCATGTAGTATAAGAGCTTATCCAACCAATCATTCAAGGTATTTTTAATCTGTTGGCCCTTATACTACATAGATTTGGTAAATCTGTACAACCAAGATTGTATGGTGTGTGTTGAGCTTAATATTTACCAGCTATGCATTGTGTACACCTCCTTTTCCTGATCATGTGACATGCCTCAGGAGCCTGAGGTATACAGTATGGCGCTTGTGGCTGTCAGGAAGATCAGAGGAGAACCAAAGCAGTGCTGGAGCAGATATAAAACTGCTCCACTGGGCTACTCTGCAGAAGGGGGAGGAGCAGGCCCCCTATGGTCGCTATAGTTACATTACTTAGTTTAAGATTGTACAACAAATGTTAAATCCTGATAAAAACATTTGGCCCCACAACCTAGACTAGGTTTTAGATTTTGGCCCCTTACATGACTTAGTTTGACAGCCCTGCCCTATGTGGAGCAAAGTGTTAGGGTGTAATAACAAAATTACACTGATGCTCATGCAAGGGGGCAGAGCTAAAACATGTGATCTGCCACTGGCCCCGCCCGAATAATGGGTCATGGTATAGAGCCCCCAGATCCCTGCCGTGAACCCTTTTCCCCGATTAACCCCCCCCAGCACACTGGTGAAAATGAAATGCTGGGGGGCCGTGGGTGTTTGAGTAAAAAAAAGATTGGACAGGCTTAATGTACGCAAGGAGAGGAAAAAGAAAAAAACAAAGAAAAAAAATCAAAGATAAATTGTGCTCATGTAATTCTTTAGTGCTATTTTACTATATCACAAGTCTAAAAAATATATAAAAAATGAAAAACACAAATCCAAGCTACTATGAGCCAGTTATTGCTCTCTTTTACCACCCTATGGATATGCATATTGCTAAGTGCTAAGTAGCAATTTGGAAGCAATCACACATAAATGTATAGATATTTTCAGCTTACCGATAAAAAAAATATAAAATAATAAATAATAATAATAAAAGAAATAGATCATTACCTGCGATGGATCATTTACGGTCAGGTTTCTTCCCAGCACATTTTGTTTCAGAGCAAACCCACTGTTTCTCATCTCCGCCATTAACTCCGAGGGGTGCATTGATGGCCCTGCAAAGAGGAATTTTGGTTTGAATGCATCATTGATATCTCCCTACCTTTATTCTGACTCCACGGTAGGAATGCATTTGAAGCTTTGTTAAGTCAAATCGCAGCTAAATCAACTCAATAATCTTCTGCTGGGAAAAGCATCGGATATGATTTTCTAAAACAGCAGCCGGGAGATTCAGAATACAGAATAATTGCATTTGTGTTAAAGCGAAGCGCTGGATTCGCCTCTTATGTAACTTACTAATGCCTGTGCATTGTCAGATAGGAGGATTCTCATTGCAGGACAACATTGGAAGGTGTCATGTTGTTCCCTGGATTAGGCAAAAAGCTTTTTGGCAGCCTACCCTGCCGCACAAAGCAACCATACCAGAAAAATGTGTGGCTCTGGCTGGCAGCTATGAACTCCCATGATCCCGGCATAAAACCATGGCAGAATATCACCCATACTTGAAATCCAGCAACTTGCAAAGATCATTATTCCACTTACAGGCTGGCACCCATTGCCCGTTTGGTTATTGGCGTCATGTAGATTTGTGCCGCTCAAAAGTGCCCTTTGAATGCTCATTTTGTGCTTGTTATTCCTGCAGAGGCAGCCATTATGAGCGCACAGGAAACATTTTCTGCTTGTTGAAATAATTACAATAGGTTTAAAGTGGAGCAGGCTACGGCGGCTTGGCATTGGAGCCAGCCTGGAGGAGTGGTAGAACAGGCAAAGATAAGAACACACAGGAGTAGGGAGAGACCATTTATTTACTCACTGTGTGTTCCACAAAATAAGGTAGGGTCTTAGGTTACGTTTCCACTGTTGTGTGAAATTTTTGCGTACAAAAAAAAAAAAAAAAAAAAATCATGTGATTTTTCTGATTGGTGAAAATGTTTAGAGAGGTTTCTAAACATGCCTAGTGGTTTTTGAAGCGTTTTTGTGTGGCAGATTTCATATATTGTTACAGTAAAGCTGTTACGGAACAGCTTCTATAACAAAACCGCCTGGAAAACCGCTATGATCTAGTGTTTTTCAGAACGGTTTTCCACTTTCCTTTACTTTAACATTGAGGCAGAAACACCTCAGAAATCGAAAAAATGCTGCAGACCCCGAGTTTGCGTTTGTGGAAAAAACTAACCGCTCTGGTGTGCACCAGCCTATTGAAATACATTACCTAAGCTGTTTTCGAACAGCTAGTGTTTTTAAAAACACTCCAGAACCGCTCTGGTGTGCACCAGCCCTAACCGTGGAATGGGTTGTTATGTGCCCATATAATACTCAATGTAAATGCACGTGTTCGTATGAGCAGCAAATTACTGATTATAGCACACCATTTTCCTAATCTCTATGCCTCCACTGGAGAGATTTCCTAACTTCCTATCTCTGGAAACTCGGGCATCCCAGAGGAACAATTGAGTAACTGAAATATAAAACCTGGTGAGGTTACCAACTCTAACCTTCTATACAGAAAGGTTTTATTTTACCTTCTTTCAGGACACAAGTGAGAGAAATTGTCCATAAAGTGGGATAAAACTCTGACAAAACATTCAATAAAATGTATTTTCCTACTCTTTATTACCCATTCAGTTACCATATTTGCTTTTGTGCACAAGTAATATTGTCTGTCTACAAATTCCCAAAGTACAGTTTATCTGCTCTGAAAGCGGCCATTGCATTTACAGCAGAGCTGCAATTATTTATACATTATAATATATCCAGTGATTGTTTCTCAGCTCCCTAGTTCTATAATATATGCAGTTCAGTGTCAGCATGCGGCTGGCTGTATCCTTTTGTAGCAAAAACGGAATGTAAACAAAAGATAATGTCATCATCTCTTTGGATGCGGCCAGAAGCTTGAGGAGCTTTCCACTAAAGAACAGTGTGCTGTTTAACTGTTTGAATGCTGTTCTGCTACAATTTTTTTTCAGTGGAAGTAGATCTTATGCTGTAAATATTTTTTTTAGAACAATGAGGAATTGCTGAGTTTCATATCACTTTTTGGGGACTTACCATTACAAAAAATGTTCTCAAGCACAAAATGTTTGGCCGGAACAAAGTTTTATAAAGGTTATTTGTTTGGATAAGGTTGCTATTCCTCATTATATATTTAATAAGGCTGGAGATAAAATATTACCATTGTCTGCCTGGAAGCCCAGTTTCCCGTAAAGTAATATTTCAGTATTTGGTGGGAGCAAGCAAAATATAGCATATTACCTGGTTTGTTTCCCCATGATGATTCTGGGCACTTATTCATCTTGGTACAATCAGAATAAAAATACTTAATCCACCATCCCCCCAACTATTCTGATCTGTCACCTTTCCACCAAATCTAATCCTAACAGCTACCCACAGCTAGTACCCATCTCTAACCTCGATCACTATTCCTTGTGAGAGGGACATGGAGGCTGCCATATCTACTTCCATTTACGTAATGCCAATTGCCTGGCAGTCCTGCAAAACCTTTTGGCTTTAGTAATGTCAGAATTATCCACCTGGAACAAGCATGCAGCCAAGTGTAGTCAGACTTTACTCTCGGCATCTCCATCCTCCTTCTGGGCCATTGGCTTAAAGGATACCAGAGCCGATACCATAGCTCCTGGTGTCCGGGCGACTTCGCTGACCTTTAACCCAGATAGTCTTTGCTGCTGCCCGTTATGGCCAGAAGTACGCACACTCCCCCACCTCCTCCATCCTAGCGTCTGCGCTCCACTGAAAAGCAAGCGTCAGATGCTAAGTGTGCGTACTTCTGCCCGTAATTATGTGCCGGGCAGAAGCAAAGGCTATCCGGGTTAAAAAGGTCAGCCAAGTCGCTAGGACCCCGGGAGCTATAGGAGAAGACCGGCTGCTGACTGCAGGGAATGAGAGGTGCGGTAAGTATTGACTACCCCTGAAGCACTGCATTTTACATTTTTACCAGAGCCTGGTATCATTTAACGTATTCTAGGCAGAAGATCAGTTGGACAGCCAGGCAATTGGCATTGTTTAAAAGAAAATAAATATGGCAGCCTCCATATCACAATCATTACAGGGTCACTTTGACCCCTTACTTACTGCAATCCCTCATAGTGCAAACTGTAACATTTCCCTGAAAAGTGTCTAACACTAACCCCCCCTTTAATAGTAACCTCCCATCTATTACCTCTACAAATCCCACTAGTCATCTATCAGCAATGGGACTGCAGATATTACCAACCTTAAAGTGTACCAGAGCTGTGGAAAAAAAAGAATTGATACTCACCCGCGGCTTCCTCCAGCAACATAAACACGTCCCACGCCGTCCTCCCACAGTCTGCCGTTCAGCCGCAGTAACAGGCTCAGTCGGTCTCTTCTGCGCATGCTTGTACCAATTCTGCTTTTTTCAACAGCTCTGGTTTACGTTAAGCATCAATTTATATATTATACAAAAAGGGGGCAATACTAAGTATTAGTGGCAAGAGCCCACTTACTTTTTCATAAATGTAAATTAAATATGTAATGATTTTATTGTAGAATAATGGAAACATTAATTTATTTTAATATAAATACATCACCTTGATCTTCATATACTGTTTGAATAAAGAATAAATGTGAATTTGTCAATACATATTAAAGAAAAACAAAAATGCCAAATAACTTACTTTTCCCATAAAGGTATAGGAACACATAGACACACCGCGACACAAGCTGCATATTATGTATTTCTTTATTGACTTTTCTATATTTACTTTATGTCTGAAAGCATTATGGTCATAATGGTTGAAAATGGAAGGCTGTGCTTATACATATTGGTTTCTCTTATAAAGCAGCAATTAAATAGCTTTTATCTGACCAAAGACAAGAAGAGCATCATTGCTCTCAAAACACCACATGCTCCATGCCCTTCTCTAGAAAGGTCAAACCGAAGTCATCTGAGCAACATGAAAACTTGCAGTTCTTCCAATGCTCCAGGTGTTCATCAGCTTCATCTGCCATAAGCGAGAACATCAACGAGGTCAAGGGCCTGAGATCCTGAACAGAGTTGTCTCTCGGATGTTTTCTAGCCTTCCACAAACTTTTATCTTACGTGCCACCGTTTCCCGAAAATTATTGGCAAATGCTGCGTTACTTTTAACACCCATTTTGCTTTCTTTCTATGCATTCACCTGTCAACTACAGTGGGAAGAACAGAAGACCATCGTATGATCTGGCTCTTCAAGAAGGCTGGAAATCTGTCCTCTCTGAAGCTTCTGAACTTTCCCAAGACCAAGCCACCATGTAGTGTTACGAAGCAAATCTTTTTCATCATTGCAACCTTGGATTTAACTATCTCCATGAAACCAGCCTGGGTCACATGAAGAGGGACTATCCTCTGACTCCTCATGCTGCTGAATGATGACCTTCACCATAGCTGTGTGTATTTTTAAACCTATCCCAGTGATTCTTCATGCTTCTTTTCGTGCTGACACATTATCAAAAAGAACCATTTTGGATAGATATATCAAAAATATTATAGCGCCAGCGGAGGTGAATGCAAGAAAAAAAGTCAAGCTAGGTTCATATATCTTCTCTGAACATGAACAGACATTTAGCTATTTCATGCAGCTGGAATGTAGTAAGAACCAATTATCAGCTAGAAATTAAAGTGGAAGTTAAGGGAAAAACTTTCTTAAATTTTGAATAGAATGCAAAAGGGTTAGAACCTCCATTCTACTGTGCTCTCATTGAAGAGATTGCAGCTTACTTTGTTCTCCAGAAACACAACAGAAAGTTAGGCAAAACTGGCCAGATGTCATTGGAACAGGTATCCCGCCTGTGATATTTAGGTCAAACTTCTTTTCTGGCGTGAAGGGGGTCTCAATGCTGAGAAGTTTACCTGCAGAGTTTACCTATGCCTGCTATCTCTCTCTCTCTCTCTCTCTCTCTGAGAGGTACACTTTAGTTTCAAAGGTTTTTATTGGGTATATAGAGAAATATACAACAGAAAGGTAAACAGTCCCACATAGAGGAACAGCATAGTAAGATGCATATGAATAACACATCAACAAGATATGAAAAAGAGAGTAGAAAAGGAAAAAAAATATGTGTGACACCATGGAAACAATATATTGAACTATAAGTCAAAGAAGTATGGGAAGAGGAAAGGAAGGGACACGACATCAACATTCATTGACGGAGCATAAATGACCATGGTAAGGCTAACAAATATACAAAATACCAGGAGTATCAGAATAGTTCAACCAAGGAGACCATGTTCATATCATAACATGATGTACTTCTACGACAAGCGGATCAAGATCTAAGTAAGGGTCTTTCCATGTGGAAGCTAGGTACGATTGAGCTGCATTTGCAATATGTTGAACCAGGCGGTGGGCCGGATGGCGCATAGTGGATGTCTTGTTGCCTAAAAGCAGTACTGATGAGTCTTTCTTGAAGGTAACATTAAGAACATCTGCTATAAGGCTTGTGACCTTAGACCAAAAGCATGAAGCTAGGGGACAGGTCTACCACATATGATAGAATGTGCCCTGTTGCTCAAAATGACTAAAGCAGAGGTCTGATGTGGAGGTTTGACCCGTGCTATCGTTATCACGCGCAAATGTCCGCGATCGCGGGACTTTGTGTGCGCAAAAGTCTGCGAGCGGCACTTCACGTGCCAACTGTTTAGCACGCCCGTGCTAACAGTTAGCATGGGTTTGTGAATCAAGCCCCTAGAGTTTGGCTAGCCTAACAGGAGTCAAGTAGGCCCTATGCAACAATTTATCTACTTCAGGACGAGAGCAATTTTCACATATCAGCACTGCTGCAACTCATTCGCCAATAACTTTATTAATCCTTGTCACAGCTAAATTATCTATATATTTTTTTCCAGGACAAATTAGCCTTTTAGTGTGTGAAAAATTTTGTTTAGTAAATACCTTATTTTCTATGCAAGTGAAATTAAAGAAAAAAAAAACCCACACACTATTTCTCCAATTACATCCATTATAGCTTTACAATAAACAGTGCTAAGTATAAGTTAAACCCACAAATTGTATTTTCTTATCCATCCTGGTTATTACAACATTTAGATTATGTTCCTAGCACAATGTATGGTAACAATATTGTATTTGGAAATAAAGGTGCCTTTTTTCTGTTTTGTGTTTTTGATTTCTCATTGTACACCATCGATGATTACGAGACCTTATTTGCAAAAATAACAGTAATATACCCTCATGGTATACATATTTAAAAAGCCAAGTTCGTAAGGTAACCATAAATGTTTTTTTCTCTTATATTCTGTCACTTTGTTTTCATTTTATAAGTCTTTTATTTTGGTATAGAATATGCGATAATTTCATTGCTTTTGCTTCAGTTTGTGACTAAAAAGAATGCACAAGACTTGGGCCTAACCCCTAAAACTTTCTAAACTCCATTCTACAACTTATCAGGGTTAAAATGTTACCATATGTCTCTTGTAGTTTTGCTAAGACTTTCCCAAGTTGGATAATAATTTTGAAAATTACTTTTTTTTTATGTTGGATTGAGTTTGCCCCACCTATTTTTTATGTGATATGTGTCCAAGCTTTAAGACACACCAAAATGTATTCTACAACCTGTCACAATTAAAATGATACCACGTGCCTCATTTAGTAACAAACTGGTGGTGCACTCTCCACAACTACACTGGACGTATATATCCATCCAGATAGGCTTAAAGGGACTCCGAGCAGTGCAGAAACCATGGAAAGTTGCATATCATTTTAAAGCTCTCTTTCTCCTCTTTCCAATGATATATAAACCGCCGCCCTACGCTTTTTAGTTTTTGCTATTTTCGCGATTGAAATTGCCGCGGCCGCGATTTTGATTGCAAAAATAGAGAAAACTAAAAGGCGTAGGGCGACGATTTAGGTGTCGTCAGAAAGAGGAGAAAGAGAGCTTTAAAATGATATCCATCTTTCCATAGTTACATTGTATTACACAGGGCGACTTTTTCTCAAAGTCAGCAGCTCCATTCAGCAGAAAAAGTCGCCCTGTGTAATACAATGTAACTATGGAAAGATGGATATCATTTTAAAGCTGTCTTTCTCCTCTTTCTGGCGACACCTAAATCGTCGCCCTACGCCTTTTAGTTTTCTCTATTTTCGCGATCGAAATCGCGGCCGCGGCAATTTCAACCGTGAAAATAGCGAAAACTAAAAGGCGTGGGGCGGTGGTTTATATATCATTGGAAAGAGGAGAAAGAGAGCTTTAAAATGATATGCATCTTCCGGGATGTGTTTGAGGTCTGGTTGAGACTGCTTGTCCTTTCATTGGTCTGTGAAGATCAATGTTAGTTGAGTGAGTGGTTTCCCAGTCTCATCCAAAGTGTCAGTATGCCTGTCCTGATGCGCCATGCTCAGTTGATAGGATCCTCCATACTGGCACAACCTGGTGATTGGGGTGTACATTGAGTACATGTACCTCATGTCTGAAAGCCAGGCAGGCTAGTAGGATGAGATGGTATACGTACTCTCAAGTCACCAGGGAGAACATCCCAGATGGCGCTGCACGTGGCAGTATGCCATCTTAAAAAAAAAAAAAAAAATATGATATGCATCTTCCTATAGTTTCTGCACTGCTCGGAGTCCCTTTAAGTGGTTAATATTAGTTTCTAAATATGAGTAGTAGAAGTTTCTCTTCATGATAGATTCAGAGCAGTGGTCCCACTTTGCGGTAGATATAAACAGGCCCATCTCGCTCTCCCAAACAGCCAATTCTTGGCAGAGGAGGTCCAACCGTTTGCTCCATATGAAAACCATCTGGCGTGTACAAAACCTTACAATCCATTATACAAGTCCTTTCCTTGCATACTGACAAATACCCTTGTGAGGTTTACATTAATATAGATATACCTAACTGTAGAATCCTCCTTGTATAACGAGACAGGTTCTCTTAAGTTTCTGTTATAATAGGAAAATAGACAGAAATCTGTTTCTCTCTAGCAGCAGCTCAGAGCAATAGAAACTAGATAAGGGGGTCTAATGATTTCAAAGTTTAATTTTCTCCCTCTATCATAACAGATTAGCTGACTGAAACCAGATAATAAAGGACTTAGGACATGTCAGATAGATATGTATGTTTCTGCAGTGTTTAGCAAAATTATTAGCTGACAGGTATGAAAGTCAGAAATAGGAACCAATCACGCCATATTGTAATTATTAACTTAATAACATAATGCTATAAAAACTTGAAGTCTTTCATTATTAAACTAAGAAGATCTGGTTTGCAAACATGTAGCTGGTGTCCGTGTGATCTTCTTCCTAAGGGCCTAAAATTCGGAGTCCGTTAGCCAACGTATGAGTAGAGGTGTTTGGCCTCACTTTAAATTTATATTACAGGTCTTAGACTTCACAATTTGGC
Organism: Hyperolius riggenbachi; assembly: GCF_040937935.1. Classification (NCBI taxonomy): domain Eukaryota; kingdom Metazoa; phylum Chordata; class Amphibia; order Anura; family Hyperoliidae; genus Hyperolius; species Hyperolius riggenbachi. The sequence goes on from NC_090652.1 coordinate 252,271,069, forward strand.
GCCCGAACAGGGACCGAGCAGATAATATTCACCTAGGATCGTCTGAGGTGTGAGATAGCAGGACAACAGCTGCCTAGTGGAAGATCTGTCAACTTGGTAAGAACCTCTTGACTTAGCTCCTATATATCTTTGTCTCCTCTCTCTCACAGCCTCTTGTGGTCTGGGTGAGTATTAATGCCTCGCAAAAACTGAACCTTGGCTACTTGGATGTATTTGTCTTGTCTGTGGTGCTTGTTTTTATGTAATCTAACATTGTATTTGGGGTTTATTAACGGTCATTCTGAAAATGCATGTGTAATACCTTACAGTGCAGTGTTGATGTAATTTGTAGCTGTAACTTTGTTGTTTATGCATGTCTTTTCAAAAAAGGTTGTAAAGTGTTATAAATAGATCATAGACAGGTTGCTGCGGTTTAGCTTTGTTGATTTAATCAGTGGCTGTATTGAGGTGGCATTAGGAAGTGGTTTTTACGCAAATTCTAGACCATAATATATGTCAATAATATAAGACTGTGTATAAACGCTGCGTAGCAGTGTTTCACTCCTCAAGTCTGCCAAAGCTTTCTGTTTCAGTTCAGTCTATATTAGTTAATAATTAACAGGCCTCTGCTGCTAGAGAGAATATATCTCTCATTAACCGGCCTGAGATAAGAGGTAAACCTACAGGTCAAAGGGCCCCTGGTTTGTAAGTTTTCCTCGCTGTGTAAAAGCTTCATTGCTAACACAGAAATTAACTCTTTGTAGACTGAACCAGCAGATAGCTTAGGAACATATTGCAGCATCATATCTTCTGGTCTAAATATATTGCAGGTAGAGGGCTAGGAACGTTGTGTTTATAGGCATTTAAGAAATTACGTTTGCTAGATAGAATAAGGGTGTCTGATAAAAAGGTGTCTAGAGGTTTTATCTCATGTATTTGTAGTAAGTGGTTGGCCAACCCGTGATACAAAGTGCACTTTTTAAAGTAGTAAGTGTGTAAGCTAAAGATGGGAAATAATGTATCTACCCCTCTTGGCTCGAATCAAGCAGGTCTTGATCCTAAACCTCCTGGTAAGACAGCAGTTGAGTGGATGACAGACACCCATGGTACGTGGGCTACAGCCCCGTTTAAAAGTATTTGCAAGAAAACTAAAATGCCAGATGGTGGAAGATTAGATTATGACTTTTTGAAGGATTTTATAGTCAGGCATCAGAAGTGGCTAGAAAGGAAACAGCTAATTACTCAGATTAAATTGTGGATGACAGAATCTCAGAAAAAGCCAGAACAGGTTGTAGAATGTTTCTATGTTGGACAGTATAGGTATTCCCCATAGGAGGCGACTGCCTGCTGGGTGGCCAGATGAAAGCATCAAGGTGTAAGGTGTTGGAGCTGGAGCAGCTATGTCTAGGGGTGCAACAACATCTGCTGGTAGTGCAGCCTTGAAAAGGGAAGGTTTGAAAAGGAGCAAAGACTGTCTATGGAGAGGCAATACGGCAGCAAGTATCATATTTGTTGAAGCAATAAGCATTTAAAGGAAGAGACAAATAGAGGAATATAGTACAGTGACTAAGCAGCATAGAGGATTGTTGGTGAATATACATAAATACAAGTGTTAAAGCATCACCTGCACATCAGAAGTGGTATTACATTTACATTTCAGTTTGCTATGTTATCTCTAAAAAAAAAAAAAAAAAAAAAGTTAACAAGGTTTCAATACTGTCTGCCATGTGTAACATTTCTTAGTCACTGCATTCCACAAGGAGCAAACCGTCTAACAGCAGACAGGACGGTATCCAATGTTAAAAATTACCCAATGCCAACATCTGTCAGGAAGTTAAGGACATTTCTGGGTTTAGTAAGTTACTGCAGGGATTGGATTCCCAATGCATCCCAGCTGATGACACCTTTGTATGAGAGTGTCTCCAGGGAACCATTTGTAATCACTGAACCAGGCAAAGCATCTTTTGAGGCCTTAAAACAAGCCATAGTCACAGCACCAGTGTTGGGGCTGCCTGACTACAAGAAAGAATTTTTCCTTTTCTGCCATGAGAGCAAAGGACATGCAACAGGAGTACTCACTCAAATGCATTTCTCCAAGCAGAGGCCTGTGGCCTATTTTTCAGCCAAACTTGATCCGGTGATTCAGGGGTCCCCTGGATGTGTCAGGAGTGTAGCAGCTTGTGCCCTCATGCTTACTAAGTCGGCTGACTTGGTGCTAGGACATACTCTTAATCTGTTAACACCCCACAGTGTACTTGAAATCCTAAACAGGGTACAGACTAAGCATTTGTCAATGGCAAGGTTAACAAAATATGAGGTTGCATTGCTTACACCAGAAAACCTAAAATTAAAAAGATGTAACACCCTAAATCCAGCTACACTCTTACCAAATGAGGAAACTGAACTGATTGAGGAACATGATTGTCTGGAGTTAATAGACATGGAAACTATCCAAACCTCTAATGTCCAAGATACTCCTTTGCAAAATCCAGATTTTGAATTTTTTGTTGATGGTTCTAGGTACTACACTGAGGATGGTAAGCCACACACTGGTTATGCTGTTGTAACACTGGAGGAAACAGTGGTACAGAAATCTTTACCTCCAAATAAATCAGCCCAAAAAAGCTGAGCTTTATGCTCTCATTGAAGCCTGTACTCTGGCCACAGGTAAGACTGCCAATGTCTTTACAGATAGCAGGTATGGATTTTCCATATCACACGACTACGGTCCGATTTGGAGGTCCAGGAACTTTATGACGGCTGCAGGTAAACCAATTAAAAATGCTGATCTAGTAAGTAACTTGTTTGAGGCTCCCCAGTTACCATCCAGGGTAGCCATATTAAAAGTACAAGCACACACAAAAGAGCAGTCAAAGGAAGCTAAAGGTAATCGAAGAGCAGACGCCGCTGCCAAAGCCGCAGCTCTCACCCCCCTGTCGGAAGTTGCACTGTTCAATATCTCAGAGATTCCACCTGTACCAGTGGATGTGGAGATGCTGAAAACTCTACAAAGACAAGAAGTTACCAGTCACAAAGCTGCATGGAGTAGTAAGGGGGCACAGCAAGAAGAAGATGGAGTGTGGAGGGCAGGATCTTTGTTCTGTCTTCCTAGATCTCTATACCCAATGATGGCTGCTCTAACACATGGTCCAACTCACATGGGTAAGAATAATATGGTTGCTCTGGTAGGTAAATACTGGATAGCACCTGGGTTCAGCTCCGTTGCTGCCCGAGTCACAGCAAATTGTGAGATCTGCATGCGACATAATATTGGACAAGTAGTGAAGGTAAGGCAAAGGCATATGCCTAGGCCAGAGTACCTGTTGCAAAAGTTACAAATTGACCTCATATAGCTACCAAATGTGGGAGGGTATGAGTTTGCCCTGCTTTGTGTTGATGTCTTTTCAGGATTAGCCTGAGTGTTGGCCAGTAATCAAAGCAAATGCTAAAACATGAAAAAGCAAAAACAAAGCCCTAACAGAGGTAATATGCAGATATTCACTGCCGGAGGTAATTGTCAGTGAACAAGGTTCTCATTTCACAGGACAGGTGGTACAGGAAATAATGCAGGCTATGGGTATCACACAGGCTTTCTATACTCCTTATCATTCTCAATAGTAGTTGGAAAGCAGAAAGACTTAATGGTGCAATTAAAACAAGGGAAGGAAAATGTGTGAAGATACAGGTAAGCTGTGGACAGAATGTTTACCTATCGTCCTGTATAGCGTAAGAACTACCCCAATGAAACACCGACTTAGGTTAAGTCCATATGAAATCTTGTTTGACAGGTACCTAGAACAGAATAAATTTGCCTCAGCAAATCCAATTATTTCATTCAAAACTAGCAGAATATGTCATTACCATACAGAACCATTTAGCTGAGACTCATAAAAATTATTTCTCCTTGTGACAGCTACTTCAGTAAAACTTGAGGAATTCATTAACTGGACTCACGTCAGTCATTGTAAGAAAGTGACCAAAGACAACAATGGTTAAACTGATAGGCTTACACATTGTGTTATTTGTGTATTTTTTCAATGTATTTCAGGTTCAAGACTTGTTCTGGGAAGAACCAAACCTGTATATGATGCTGCAAAGGAGAGTGGCATTAGCTGAGAATAAAACAAAAATGTTGGGTATGTGGTATGAGGCCAAAGGATTCAAAGGGGTTGCTACTAATAGCCATCCCCATAACAAATGAAGCATGAAGTAAAGAGGACATTTTAGGACAAAACCATACTGCAGATAGAGCCAGAGCTGTCTGGAGAACCCCTGTGTTAAAACCAATGCCTAATTCAAAGCCCACAATATGCATGGATATAGAAAAATCCCTGAGACACCTCTAGTATCCCTAGGTAGACTGCCCAAATCATATTGCAATAACGTCACATATAACTTTACTATGCTCTGGAAAATTGTAAGCATAAATGATATAGGTACTGATGCATGGTCCCTAGGAATAGCCTTACTTATGCTCCTAGGGGGCAATACTGGTTATATGAATTGTCCCTCAGATCAAGGTATTAGTAAAATTTTATGTAATTTCACTGTATTAGATGCTATCCGGATCCCAGAGTGTGCAAACTTGTTAGGAATAGAGCTTGCTATGATAGGAGCAGGAGCACATGTTAATGTATCAAAAGAGATGTTTCCACGAGGTATAATCTCATTGCAACCACCCTATTACTTTGTTTGTGGACGATGGGCTTATGCCTGGCTGCCAAGAGGTAGCTATGGTCAATGTACTGTAGCCACCTTAGCTCCAGGAGTAGCTGTTGTAGAAGGAAAAGCTATAACTGCAAAGAAATATTTATTGCCCCATCACAATTTATATAAAAGGAGTCTGTTTACCGCCAATGATTATGCATGGGCCTTTTTCCCTACATGGACGGGTTGGGGGATGCAAATGATGATAAGATTAAATAACTACTCTGGACTAATTGACAATATGTTTAATAAGACCATTGCAGCGGTCACTGCTAACACAGTTGAAATAGCCCAAGTACGCAAGTTGGCACTACAAGAAAAATTGGACTTAGATTATATATATATTAGCGGCCCAGGGGGGGGGTGTGCATGGTGGTCTAGGATGATTGCTGTACATGGATTGACGACAGTGGCGACATTGTCCTCAACCACTTACAAAAAGTAAAAGAGTTGCAAAACGCCGCTAGGGAAATAGGCAATGAGGGATGGAATCCTTTTAAAGGTACAAATATAGGGAATTTATTTGGTTCAATTGGAGGGTTCTTTAAACAAATAGTTGCCTATCTGGTGATGTTCCTGCTCACAGTTCTGATGTTTTACCTTTGCTATAGATTCATTATGTGTTTCATTAGCAGGTGCACTCGCACATCTGAAGCTCACATCTACTTAGTTCAACGAAGAAGCTCCTATGATGAAATATCTACCCAGGAGTATGAAAATTGCGCGACATCGTCGGTCTAACTATTAGATCCTGTGCCTGAAGGCCAATTGGCTATCAGGGTTGGTACGCTTGTCACTGTTGCGCTTAACGTGCGGTGACCGTGCCTTGAACGCGCTTGTCACTGTTGCGCTTATCGTGTGGTGACCGCGTTTAGCTGTAGTGTAGTCAGAAGTTTATGTTAGAAAGCTTTGAATTACTTCTGTAAAATTCTTGTTTGTTAATTGTTGTTATAATTGATTTATTAATTTATGTGGCCATCATATGGCCAAAAGGGGGGAAATGTGAGGTTTACATTAATATAGATATACCTAACTGTAGAATCCTCCTTGTATAACGAGACAGGTTCTCTTAAGTTTCTGTTATAATAGGAAAATAGACAGAAATCTGTTTCTCTCTAGCAGCAGCTCAGAGCAATAGAAACTAGATAAGGGGGTCTAATGATTTCAAAGTTTAATTTTCTCCCTCTATCATAACAGATTAGCTGACTGAAACCAGATAATAAAGGACTTAGGACATGTCAGATAGATATGTATGTTTCTGCAGTGTTTAGCAAAATTATTAGCTGACAGGTATGAAAGTCAGAAATAGGAACCAATCACGCCATATTGTAATTATTAACTTAATAACATAATGCTATAAAAACTTGAAGTCTTTCATTATTAAACTAAGAAGATCTGGTTTGCAAACATGTAGCTGGTGTCCGTGTGATCTTCTTCCTAAGGGCCTAAAATTCGGAGTCCGTTAGCCAACGTATGAGTAGAGGTGTTTGGCCTCACTTTAAATTTATATTACAGGTCTTAGACTTCACACCCTGAACAGAAGATTATGTATGTATACTTGGCTCAAATACACAAAAATATTTAAAGCAGACCCAAACTCAGAAATTCCTCTCTGCTCTAAAAGATAAGAAAAAACATACATACATTGTAACAGCTGATACAAATCCTGAAATAAATCTGCAGTGTGCTGCTTGCCGCTTTCATAGAAGCAGACATAGGGTTAACATCCTGCGTTAACAAATAAGCTGATCTGTGGCAGAGGAGATTCCTGAGCTGACACAGATGAGAGATCAAATTACAGTTGTGATTAGTCACAGACAAGGGCGAATTAAACAGGCTAAACTCTCTGAATACATACAGGGTGCATTTCTCTTGGTTTTCCTTCGGTCCTGTGTAAGAGTTCAGGTACACTTTAATTTGTATGGCTCTGACCACTGTCCTAAAGTAATTTTCCACCCATGCCCACCCACTCCAATTCAATTTAGATCTAATCTCAACATCAGAGATGGCATGAGACTATCCAAAATAGAAACAAATAAAGAATTAAAATAGGAAATATAAATTTTGGCTGTACGTAGAGTTCTACAATTTGAAGTGCGACAAGGATAGTATTTGAACCTTTCATGAACAGGTACCTGGGTTGCCTTCACTGGATTCATAGGGTTAATACGTAAAAGCAAGGAAAGAATGCCTCTGGTATAAAAACATGTCATGTTTACGGATATTCTGGCTACGCAGAGCTAGACACAGCAGAACACTCTCAGCGGTAAACGTTCCAGCAATAAACCATTCTTTGCATTGTTTTGGAAACATAAAGTCAGGATATATATGTATTCGAGAAAGCAGCAATCTTGCTTTAGAGCGCAGAGTTGCACTCATATGTGACAAGATAAAAATTACTGCCATAATAATCAAGGCGACCTGGCCTTTAGTGTTGCCATTATCAAAATTCTATATAAACATCCTAAATGCACTTCGGAGGCTGCCGAGATTTTCCTGCCTGCTCCAGCTCAGTAATTTCATCTTCCTTTATGGGGGTTACACAACTGTCTTCTACAAGTGCGTCAAAAGGCTGAAAAATTCCATCGAACTTCGCTTTCCCAGACTAGAGAGATCTCAAGAGCAACGGCATTTCTCTTTTCTTTTTTAAATGTAAATGAATGTGTGAATATAGAAAGCAATTCTAATCATACACGATTCCTACCTTGTGAGTGGAACAGGATGCATTTGTAACCCTGTAACAACCCCCTTCACTTATCAATGCATGTAATATCACATGATACACGTCAGCGTGTCACTGTATGGCGCAGTGCTTGTCCCACCTAATTTAGCTGCTCTTATTGGCATCAAAAAATTTGAGCACATTACTGAGCCATGCATATTTTGCAGTTTAGAGGCTTAAGATACACAATTTTGCACATCACTTACGGAGAAAATACCATTATGTTTAACAACACTTACTATTTTTAAATACATTATAAATTATGGTGTAATACCTTAAGTCCTGTATATGTTTTCCCCATTTGGTAAGTCTTGTTCTCGGTAGAATTAAAGGCCTAGTTCACTCACCCAGATCTTTCAATGATAGTTATGCTGAATCGGTCATACCCTCACTGACAACATTTTCATATTTTATGCAGCTGTTGCAGAGAAATTTCCTTTGGAATATTCAGTCATGTGACCAAAAGACCCATTTAGAAAGCATGGAGTTGAGTGTTCCACAGCTGGTTAAGAGATCTGAGGCCTGAAACACACCAGAGGAGTTTTTCTGAGCGTTTTGAGTTTTTAAATCTGCTGCTAATGTTATCCTATGTGTCTGTGCACACTGGAGCAATGAGGTTTTGTAAAAAACCCCATAGCATTACACTGGGAAGAGCTTTTAGAGGTTTCAAAAGCTCTTCCCAATGTAATGCTATGGGGTTTTTTACAAAACCTCATCGCTCCAGTGTGCACAGACACATAGGATAACATTAGCAGCAGATTTAAAAATTTAAAACGCTCAGAAAAACTCCTCTGGTGTGTATCAGGCCTTATTCTCCAGTTGTGGCCAGCACTACAGTTAAGACCCGTACACCCGACTGACTCATGTCTGTAAGAGCCTGAGCCCACTAACGCAGTTGTGCTTATTTGTGCGCAGTTGTGTCCACTTTTCAACAACACATCAATGTTACAGATGCTGAAAAGCGGACACAACTGTGTACAACTGCGCAGAACTGCGTTAGTGGGCTCAGGCCCCTAAGGCGGGTGATAAGGTGCCTCAGACGATAAGCAGGCATGTATGGCAGCCGGCGACTTCAAAAGCAATTTGCAGAGCGGATCTACTCACCCCCAGCGACGCCGATCGCATTGTTCGCACCGCTTCCTCGCCCGCTGTGTGATGTCACGCATGCGCCACTTGTCGTCCCTCCGCCCCCAGCATAGCAACATGGCGCGTCATCGGCTACATAGCGGACGCGTGTGTGCAGCCCGTCCCAGTGATGTTGTCTATGGGGATCATGTGCTGATCCCCGACAAGCAAAATCCGTCACATACACCTTTAAACAGACTCTTCTCATGAGACTCTGTGGCTGCAGTGCTGGTCACAAAGGGGTAAATCTCAGCAGGAAGATGAAGCAGTTGGCCTAGATTAGTTGATCTGTGCTCGCATGGAAAGACTGGTTACTGCTCCCATACAGATTCTCTTTCTGTCTAGTAAAATTGCACATCCGGAAGCATAAGATAAATATAATATTTTATATATTAAAAAAAATAAATTCTAAAAGAACATTCTCTGTTGTTCAATAAAACTATTTCATGACCTGACCCCAAATGAACTGCATTGTAACTAGAACTGTATAGAACTCTTTATAATTCGCTTCTACGCTTTTGTGTTTTTCTTTTTATTTGCCATTTATCACATTTCCTTTTAGACGGATTTAGGCTACAAATTAATTGAAAGATGGATTGGGCAGCCATGTTGCGGCACTGGTTGTCTTCAGATTCGACAAAATTATCAAATTGAAAGGTCACTAAACCATCAGCTTGTGTATGGAGAAGTGAACATATCTTTGAAGAGAGACTATAACAGATTATAAAAGACAGGGCTGTACTGAGCAGAGCTTTATTAAATAATCCTGAGTGTATACAGTGGGATGCAAAACTTTGGGCAACCTTGTTAATCGTCATGATTTTCCTGTATAAATCGTTGGTTATTACGATAAAAAATGTCAGTTACATATATCATATGGGAGACACACACAGTGATATTTGAGAAGTGAAATGAAGTTTATTGGATTTACAGAAAGTGTGCAATAATTGTTTACCCAAAATTAGGCAGGTGCATAACAAAAAGGTGCAAGTGCACCACAAAAAAAAAAAAAAATGAAATCAATATTTAGGAGATCCTCCTTCTGCAGAAACTACAGCCTCTAAACACCCTAAAGACTGTTTAAAATCCACTAAGGCATTCATGCAGAGGAACAAGTACAACATTCTGGAATGGCCATCTCAGTCTCAGACCTGAATATAATTGAAAATCTGCGGTGTGAGTTAAAGAGAGCTGTCCATGCCCGGAAGCCATCAAACCTGAATGAACTAGAGATGTTTTGTAAAGAGGCATGGTTCAAAATACCTTCAACCAGAATCCAGACTGTCATTAGAACCTACAGGAATCGTTTAGAACCCCCATGTTTTGAGACCCCCATGTTGCTACTCTTCAGAGAAAATTAAAAGAGAAAGGAAACCCACAAATTACCTGTAACGATTGGTGTCAGCAAGCACCGCTATTCTAATTATTGGTGATCTGCAGTATCACCAATAATTCAGTCAGAACAGGAAAAGGGTGTAGTAGATTAATTGAACACTGCAGAAGTGAACATAATTGGGATGCAACACGCCTTTCCTTTGCAGGTTTAGAAGTAGTACCAATCCCAAATAGAGGAGGTAATCGAGAACAGTTGTTGTTGAGGAAGGAGAGTAGATGGATAGTAAATAGTGATGCAATGGGACCCCTAGGTCTGAATGACCATTTAGATATGCAATGCTTCTTGGATCCATAAATGGGAAAAGTTAAAGTGTATGTAGATATTTGTCCAATAAAACTTGATTGTTGTTTTTAATAGAAAAATAATGCATATAGAAGTGGGGAAATGTGGAAAAACCACTCATTATGGTGCATAAATATCCAGAAAAGGAGAACTCAACAAAAAATAATGTTTAGAATGAATCAGTCAGCACCAAAAATTTCCCACTAGCTTGTATCAGAAGAATCCCCCCCCCCCCCCTTATCAGGGAATATGGAATGAATACTAGAATAGTTGATTATATATGCATTGTTTTAGATACAGTTTTCACTATATGAGTTTTAGCACGATGTATTTTTTAACAATATTGAAATAAATATGTAGGTTTTATGATTAAACACTGCTGGTAATGGAACTTGTATAGAAAGAAGCCTTTCCTGTATATTTAGGCACCACCTAGTGGAGGATGTTTGGACTCTGAAAGAATTGGAGCCCAGGCGTCTAATATGGAGCACATAGGCTTCCCGTCTATGGGTGTGTCCGCATGCGTCATGTGGTACGCGTGCGCGCACCCGATGCGGACGGAGGACTGTGTGTTCCAGCGTGGAACGCATTTCGCTTCCTGTCCAGATATGCGCATGACACGCGTCATACAGTACGCGTGCATGCGGCTGACGCGGACAGGAAGTGATGCGTAGCGGCGTCACGTGCCCGGAACACGGAACTACCGATGGGTAATATAAAAGTCCCCCAACATGGGATGTCCAACGCGCACGGAGCCTCAGAGGAAGCTCGTTGAGCGAAACGGTCGTCAGGCAGGCCGCTGCCGCCCCACATTGCCCCACAGCCAGGACTCCATCAGGGTATGTTTGAATACATTTCTATATTTACAAGATGGACATGAATGTATATGTATGAAGATTGAACTGATAGAATAAAGGACCTTGGAGCGGTGCAAGATTTTGTTCTCCTTTTTACAGAATAATTCTGTAGATGCTATACCTGATTATATGGTGATCTGCAGAATCACCAATAATGCAAGTATAGCGTGACACGATACAATCGTATGCAAGAGGGTGCTTGGTACAATAGAGTATCTCTATAGGGCACAGAGATACAACCTCCAGCAAGCTGGAACAGCAGACAACAATAATAATATACAGTGTAAATTAAAGTCTGTGGAAATATCCACCACACTGTAATTCCTCAGAGGTGTGGTTACCTCTGAATGGGAACCATGCTGTGTGTGAGATTCTCCAAAGGACAGAGTGCAGGAGTCTCGGCCTCTAGCAGCAAGGGTTTGCTAGTGGCGGTCGTCTCAAAGAGGCAAGCCTCTGATAGAACCCTACAGTGGGAGACGTTACACTGAAGGGAGAAAGGTCAGACAAAATGAGGTTCGGCAACAGATCAGGCGGCAGCAGTACAGAAACGTGAGACAAGAGAATAGTCGTAAACCAAGCCAATAGTCGATAACGGTACGGGCTGGCAAAGTACAGAATCAGGAAGCAGAAGAGTAGTCAAGACAGGCACAGAATCATACACGATAAATCAAACAGTATAATATGTGTATATATTGGCGATAAACCAATATATAACACAATATCAGAGACAAGGCTGACTAGGTCTGAGTGCTGACACAGGGTATCGCAAACACAGACGAAGTGTGACTGAAAAGCACTTTCTTATATAGTGCCTGGGAGAGAAGTCTCCACCCCAGGCAGCAACCAATCAGAGCAGGCTAAAATGTCAACTGACCTCCAGGTCAGCTGACACGCTTTCTAAGAGTATAAAGGCGTGTCTGTCGTGCAGGGCTGTGGAGTCGGTCCAAAAATCCACCGACTCCGACTCCTCAGTTTAGGATTCCACCGACTCCGACTCCTCTAATTTGCATATTACAATTTTGTTAATTAAAAGTATGTAACATGAAATTCGTCTCTTAACTGCCAACGCTTAGGAATTTTACAAGACAACTGAAGTGAGAAGGATATGTAGACTACTATATTTATTCCCTTTAGACTAAAACTAGTCCTTGGTAAGAGTACTTGTAAAAGGTACAAACCAGAACAAAGAACATCTATCAGGCCCTAGGCAATGTAAGTCTGGGTACATGTAAGAATGATGTGCAGGTACTCTGCAGGGGAATGAGGAGATTGTAAACAGACAACGCCTCTGTGTTCAATGTGCACAGCATTCTCAGTGGATTCCCTGCAGCTCTGTGGGGAGTGCATATGTAGAGTATAGTACTACTGTGTAACAAAGTAAACCTGAGACAGATGAAATTAAAGTTTTATACATACCCGGGGCTTCCTCCAGCCGCCTTCAGGATAATCAGTCCCTCGTTATCCTCCTCCGCCACCTGGATCTTCTGCTATGAGTCCTGGTACTTGAGCCAGTCGGGCGTAGCGCGTATGCACACACTCCGCCACCAGGAGCATACTACACCTGTGCAGCACTATTGCGCAGGTGCAGAATGTTCCTGGCTGTGGGAGCGGCATGCGGCCGGACAGCGCTGACTGGCTGAAGTACCAGGACTAATAGCAGAAGATCCGGGTGGTGGAGGACAGCGAGGGACTGATTAGCCTGAAGGGGGCTGGAGGAAGCCCCAGGTATGTATAAAACTTTACTTTTCATCCGTCTCAGTTACCCTTTAATTTGTAGTCACCAAACCAAATTTTAACAACCTTTTTAAATTATTTGATTTCATGAGCAAAGAGAGTGCATACATTTTCATAAATCAGCATCAATGCAGAATTATTTTCATCTCGTTGACCATCTCTATTAGTGACACGGCTACACATCAGGCTTTATTCTTACAGCATAGATGTCATTTAGTATATATGAGATTCCTGTGTACACATCATATATACAGTCACAATCAGATATGTATATCTGACCTTAAAAATACGGGGACTGCTTTATTGAAGCAGCACAAGTAACTAATTTTGATTGGTTTATTTCATTTTTGTGGACTAAGCACAGCTATTACTGTATATATACATTATTTTTAATGACTATTATCTGAGAAATAGAACATTTTATCATATTTTCTATTTTAATTACAGTTACAAATTCATTAGAAGTCGGAGTCGGTGCATTTTTTCCCGACTCCGACTCCAGGCACCCAAAATTGCCCGACTCCACGACTCCGACTCCACAGCCCTGCTGTCGTGCGCGCCTGCCCCCTAGAGGCAAGATGGCAGAGCCCTGGTGAGCAGCATGCTGGTGAGTTTGGAGCAGAGTGCTCAGGCGGGTTTGCGCAGCGGATGCGGACGAATTTCCACATCCCGCGTTGGAAAGTCCGCTTGCCGGATTGGATGCGACCATATTTCCGCAATCCATCCGGCGTTGCGGATTTTTCGTTACATTACCCCTTAAATACTCTTTCTTATTTATTGGATTCACCTGTGTATGTAGGTCAGAGGTCACTGAGCTTACCAAGCCAATTTGGGTTCCAATAATTAGTTCTAAAGGTTTTGGAATCAATAAAATGACAACATGGCCCAAATGTATGCACCTGCCTAATTTTATTTAAACAATTATTGCGCACTTTCTGTAAATCCAATACATTTCATTTCACTTCTCAAATATCACTGTGTGTGTCTCCTATATGATATATTTAACGACGATTAACAAGGTTGCCCAAACTTTCGCATCCCACTGTATGTACACATTTAGGAATATCACGCTGGAGGATGTTCTCGAAGCTAGAGTCTCCAAAAGATATAACAAATCAGTAGGATTTCCTTTAATTGCATTAATCCATGAATAAGATACTGGATACAGAGGTTACACTTGTGTAGACAGGGATGGGTTTAACCTTTGCATGATCAATGCATTGACTGTAAATTGATTTACTCCAACACTTAACTGTTTCAGTTGACACAGCATATAGCACTTCAGCAGGGCAGATTCTACTAAAAATGTGGACCCCGGCAAAAACAGACCCCCGCCCCAAACCAAAAAGTGGCATTAGGGGCAGTTTGTTGCAACCAAATGACCCCCTGGGCTCCTAAGCCAACTGACCCTCCCGCCCTGATTACCCCTCAACTTAACTGTGCTCCCAGGGCCCCTGCAATATCTTTGGCAGAGCAGTGTTCCACCTGCCCTGGCAGGCACACTCCTCTCTCATTCTGTGGCTCCATGAGCATCCTGAGTTCATCCACCACTGGCCGCATCTTCTCTGTAAAATGCTCTTATGTAATAACATGCGACTGGTCATGGAGGAGAGGCGCTCCGGCGATGATGAAGACAGGAGTGCATGGAGGCCTGGACTGACAAATGAGTGCACCAGCCAGGACAGTAAAGGCGCTACTCTGCCAAAGACAGTACAGGGGCCCAGAGAGAACAACTATGTTGGTGGTGTGCGTGGGGCGGGTGTGACCTGGGTGTGTGTTCCGTTCTGTACATAGTGCTGACATCACCTCCAACACAATAGCAGCTCCCATACAGGACATGGAAAAAAGAAAAAAAAAAAAGAGACATAGCAGAAATCAGCTACAGGATAAAAGCAAAGAATGTCTGTTGATTTGCAGAAAATGTAACGTTTACTTGAGCAAAAGAGACCCTGTAACAAAAAACACTCCTTTGGGGGATACTTGCCTCAGGAGAGAGAAGCCTCAGGGTCCCAATGAGGCTTCCTCATCCTCTATAGCTTGGAGGAATCCAGCGCTGGCTCCCCTGAAAGTCCCTCAACAAGGCTTGACAAAGGTGGGCAGGCGCGGGCAATATCTACCTACCGCGATTCTGCGCAGGTGCACTAGCGGCTCTTCGTTCGGGTCAAGGCAGAAATAGCTAAACCCGATCAGATCCACTCTACTGCACAGGCGCAAAGGACTCGCGCCTGCACAGTAGAGGATCCGATCAGGTTCAGCTATTTCCGCCTTAACCCGAATGAAGAGCCTCTAGTGCACTTGTGCAGGATTGCGGTGGCTAAATATTTACCTTGTCGTGGTTCGAGGGGCTGCAGTGCTGGATTGCCGGGATACCAGAGGACGTGGAAAGCCTCATTAGTATCCAGAGGCTTCCCCCTCCCGAGGTAAGTGTCCCCCAGAGGGTTTTTTTCATTACAGGTTTTCTTTAAGTATGCCTTATAAGATTTCATAATTCCAGACTGGTAATGCCTGGATTCTGGGAAAATCGTGTGACATGATCACATTGTGCCAAGCTCCATTGCCCACAAGGGGTGGTCTAAAACTGTACTTGTGAAAAATAACAGCCTTGTAAAAAACACTACTTTTTCTGCTGCTAAAATCCTGAGAGTCAAGTTATATAATATCAATCGCATCCACAACAAAAGAAAAATAAATATACTGTAGGTCCTATGTTTCCACTTGAACGCAAACAAAGTACTTTATACTGTTTGAACTCGATGGACGTATGTCTTTTTTCAACCAAAATAACTATGTAACTATGTAAAATAGGTTAATTCGGTTAGGAATTGATTAAAGAGACACTGAAGCGAAAAAAAAATTATGATATAATGAATTGGTTGGGTAGTACAGCTAAGAAATAAAGCATTATGAGCAGAGACATAAGTCTAATATTTGTTTCCAGTACAGGAAGAGTTAAGAAACTCCAGTTATCTATGCAAATTGCCATTGAGCTCCATAACTTTGAAAGTCGCAGAGAGCTCTGACTTCTGATTAGGTTATCTCAACTGTATTGTGTTTTTCTTTTGCAGAAAACAGTTCAGGACAGGTCAAAAGTTCACTGCCTGTTCTATAAACATCTAGGGCTTGATTCACAAAACAGTGCTAACTGTTAGCACGCTTGTGAAAAGCCCCCCTTAGGCGTGATAAAATCAACTTGCGCGCAAAGTACCGTGCGCAAAACTTTCGGTGCGCGCAAAACGTCACACCGCGCTGCGACTGGCGCATCCAAAGCGCACTGCATGCTACTTTATAGATGCATCGGATGCGACGTTAAAGTCTTATCTTATTATCAAAACGGTGCTAACCTACTTAGCACCCTGCTTATCACGCC